>NC_138778.1:128279422-128509541 GCF_965119305.1 Pelophylax lessonae | reverse complement strand
GGGGTCACGCTGGTTATTCTGCATTGAAAGGGGTCACGTTGGTTATTCTGCATTGAAAGGGGTCACGCTGGTTATTCTGCATTGAAAGGGGTCACGCTGGTTATTTTCCATTAAAGGGGTCACGCTGGTTATTTTCCATTGAAAGGGGTCACGCCGGTTATTCTGCATTAAAGGGGTCATGCTGGTTATTCTGCATTTAAAGGGGTCACGGTGGTTATTTCTCTATCGCTCATTGACAGACGTAGTCTTCTTGATTCTCAAGAGCTGGGTTATGTTGTCTCCGCAGGAGTAGGACTAGGCAGAATGACAAAACGTTCTGGCTCCACCCTAGGGGGCAGTCCCTGAGGGTATATCCTCCCTCTCTCTGCTACAGGGAATCAGTTTTTTTCTGTCTAGTCAGGAGTAAGGACCTAAGTTCCTTGCTGGGATCTTTTGGTCCTGGCAAGACTTTTTTTCTTTAAGAAAAAGACATTTTTTTTAGGTAGTTTTCTCCAGTGTTTTTTTCCTGTGAGATCTTCAAGCAAAAATGCCGGACTGGGCGACACTTGTGGTCACCCCAGCCGGCCTACGAGCGCGTGCAGACCAGGCATTGCGCTTGGTCGGCCGCGACATATTCAAGTAAGTATGCGGGGCCGGGCGACGGGCTGGATGTGAGATCCAGTGGTCACCCCGGTTTCTGCCTAAAAGCGCGTGCAGACCAGTGCGCTGAGTCGGCCGCGACGGAGTCCCAGTAAAGGGACTGACTTTGCGAGTTAAAAGCTCGCTTGGACGCCAGGACCAGAGAGTCGAGGCGTCCACAAACCCCCACCTCGGTGGAGAGGGTATTATGAAGAGAGGGTGCCTGTCGGTTCGGTATGGTGAGTAAAACGTTCCCTTTTTTCCTCATTTATGAGGCAGTATATATTATGGGCCCCTCCATATATGGTCAGTATATATCTGACACTTACAAGTCCCCCTTGTAATACAGCATGTGTTTGTGGGAAGTGGACTTGGTTCAAGAGCTAACACTCTACCCAGCAGACTGTAACATTACAGCAAACATAGGAGGTATAATCCTACCTTATGTGCAGTGTATCTCTGTAGATCCATATGTCACCTCTCAGCAGAGTGCAGGTGGATGTGCTGGGAAGACGATATCGGCGGTCCGCCGCCATTTTGCCGTAGACCGAATGCATGTATGTCCTCAGGTCACGCCGGCCGCCATGTTTTTGGAGTCTTATGTCTCTTCTATGGGGGCGGCCATGTTTTGTGAGCCCAGCTTCCTCGTGGAGGGCTGGGAACGCCGGAAGGCGTACACAGGGGGCGGAGCCACGCCTTCTGCCCGGGAAAAAGCAAACAGCTCCTTCCAGTCTGTGTAAGACAGACGCTGGCTGCAGTTTGTTGGAAACTGCACTGCATCGGTTGGTGAGCCTTGGGGGTCCCTCTCTCTCTCTCTGGGATCGAGAAGCAGGTACTCTGAGGGGCGCTATTGCGCTAGGGGGAGACACACAAAAAAAAAAAAGTTTTTTTTTTTTTTTTATTGCTGGCAAAAGTGTCCTGTATTAACATGGACCCTGCCACTCATGTATCTCCTCCGGATCCCCTCGAGGGGTTTGCGGGATCCTCCAGCACCCCATTGACAGTTGAATCTTTGTCAGCCATTATGGAAACTTTTGTGTCCCGGGTGGAAGTGGCTTGTCAGGGACAGGGCGCAAGAAAGCGACCCCTGCCTAACCCCTTATTATCTGAAACCTCGGATTCAGACTCTGAGCCTATTTCTGCAGTTGCAGGTACTTCATCTGGTATTGGTGTCTCGGGTCCTGTCTCTTCAGACAGTGAGGAGGATGTTTCGGCATCTGCCATAGCCCGAGAGGAAGCGTTGGTAAACGCACTCATTGTATCTGTTCAAGAGACTTTAAGGTTACAGGGTATTCCATCAGAAATAGCTGAAACTGAGATCCCTTTTGGGACTAAAAAGCGCATCAAAGTGGCAAAGGTTTTTCCATTGCCCAAATGTTTTGGCAATCCAATCGATGAAGAATAGCGTCTGCCAAAACGCACTTTTAATATTTCCAAACGCATTGACAGGCGTTATCCGTTTGAGGAAACCCTTATTAAGAAATGGACAGAACCACCTGTGGTGGATTCACCAATTGCTAGATTGAATAAAGCCACGGTTATTCCTTTAGAAGACGCTCCGTCTTTTAAAGATCCAGTGGATCGCAAGATAGAAGCTATGTCTCGCACCATGTTTTCCTTGATTGGATCAGCTTTCAGGCCAATAATTGCTATTGGTCTGGTTTCGCAGGCTGTAACTGAATGGACCAAGTGGTTACGCCGGGACTTAGAAGAAGTCCCTCAGGCGGTATCAGATTTGTTGGAACAAATGATACAGGGGTTACAGTTTGTATGTGATGCGGCGTTAGACGCCACTCCATTAATGGCGCGAGCATCAGTCTCAGCAGTGGTTCTCAGGCGTACACTGTGGCTAAAAGGTTGGATAGCCGACCAAGGTTCCAAAAAAGCATTGGCTAATATCCCCTTTTCAGGAGAACGTCTATTTGGAGCCAACTTAGATGAGATCATTAAGGATCTCACCGGTGGAAAAAGCACCTTTTTACCGCAAAATTTTAAAGGTAGAGGAACTCGTCAAAGACGAGGGCCTTCTTTTTCTGCTCACAAGAGGTTTTTTCGTCCAGCGGGTGAAAAAACTAAGTCCTCCAAGGTTCCTACAGGAGGCGTCAGGGGTCGTTGGTCGGGCAAGCAAAAGCCCGCCCCCTCCAGACCTGAAGATAAACCATCCAAAGCCTGAAGGTGTGCCCCCACCCATAACTGGGGTGGGGGGACGTCTTCGCCGGTTCCCGGATCCATGGCTTTCCAGAATCCCGGACAAATGGGTTTGCGAAGTCATAAAGTCAGGGTACAAGATCGAGTTTCAATCTCTCCCACCGGCGCGATTCTTCCCTTCCAATATCCGACTATCTCCGGATCGTCTAGAAGATCTGCGGAGAGCAGTCACAGATCTACTACAACAAGGAGTGGTAGTCCACGTTCCTTGGACAGAACGGTTTCAAGGGTTTTATTCAAACCTGTTTACAATACCCAGGAAAGAGGGCAAAGTGCGTCCAATTCTGGACTTAAGAGCACTCAATTCTTTCGTCAACATAAGAAGATTCAGAATGGAGTCCATTCGCACGGTAGCAGCCTTCCTGCATCCAGGGGATGTCCTAGCGTCCATAGACATCAAGGACGCCTATCTTCACATTCCCATTTTCGCAGGACATCAGCGTTTTCTACGCTTTTCCGTAGAGGAGAACCACTATCAGTTTGTGGCGTTACCTTTCGGTCTCGCCACGGCTCCGCGGGTCTTCACAAAAGTGTTGGCCCCAATGTTGGCACTTCTGCGCCAAAGAGGTATATCGATTCTAGGTTACCTAGACGATCTTCTGCTTCATGCAGAGTCTCCTCAGACCTTGCTACAAAACATAGAAATTACTATGATTTCTTTACAGGAATTCGGGTGGCTGGTGAACCAGCAAAAGTCTTTTCTGGTTCCCACCCAGAGGCTCGAATATCTGGGTCTAATTCTAGACACAGTCAGGACAAGAGTGTTTCTTCCGGTAGGGAAACTTCGAAAGATTCAATCAGCAGTCCAGTTGTTACTGTCCAACAGCTGGTCTTCCCTTCGGACTTGCATGAGGATTCTGGGGTTGATGGTGGCTTCATTCGAAGCAGTCCCATTTGCCCAGTCCCATACCCGAATTCTTCAGCAAGAGATTCTCCTCAGATGGAATCGGAATCCGGAATCCCTGGACAATCAGATACGATTGAGCAAACAGACCAGAGAGTCTCTGGTTTGGTGGCTTCGGTCTCCAATGCTCAGCCAGGGAAAGTCATTTCTGCCAATATATTGGACGATAGTGACCACGGATGCCAGTCTATCCGGATGGGGAGGAATTCTCGGTCAATTATCTGCCCAGGGACTTTGGTCCCCGGAAGAATCCAGATTACCGATAAATGTATTGGAACTGAGAGCGATCAGACTTTGTCTGATTCACTGGACCGAGCAGCTCCAGGGCAGCCCGGTTCGGATCCAGTCGGACAATGCCACGGCTGTGGCTTATGTCAATCATCAGGGGGGCACCAAGAGTGTCCGAGCGGCCAAAGAAGTGGCTTGCATTCTTCGCTGGGCGGAACGATTTGTTCCAGCAATCTCTGCGGTGTTCATTCCGGGGGTGGAGAATTGGCAGGCAGATTATCTCAGCCGTCAGACCCTGGATCAGGGGGAATGGTCCCTCCATCCAGACGTTTTCCACCAGTTGTGCCTACGGTGGGGCACCCCGGATGTGGATCTGTTGGCATCACGATTCAACAGGAAAGTTCAGAGATTCGTGGCTCGCTCCCGCGATCCTCTAGCAGAAACCGCAGACGCACTGATCGCCCCGTGGGGGCAATACCAGCTAATATATGCCTTCCCTCCTCTCGCGTTACTGCCAAGACTTCTTCGCAGGGTAGAGGAGGAAGGAATCCCAGTAATCCTGGTAGCTCCGGACTGGCCTCGTCGAGCTTGGTACGCCGACATGGTCAGACTGGTGGCGGACGTCCCGTGGAGACTTCCTCTCAGAGAGGATCTACTGTCTCAGGGACCGATCTTCCATCCTGCTTTACGATCGCTGGCTTTAACGGCCTGGCTATTGAGACCCAGGTGCTGAAGGACAAAGGTTTGTCAGCTTCAGTTATTCCTACTCTAGTTGAAGCAAGGAAAGCGACTTCCAGAAAGATTTATCATCGCACATGGAAGTCCTACATTGCATGGTGTGAACCTTTGGGGTTCCGTCCTCGGTCTTATTCGATTAGTCGAATATTGGCTTTTCTGCAACAAGGGGTTGAGCAGAAACTGGCCTTGAGTACTATCAAGGGTCAGGTCTCAGCATTAGCCATCTTCTTTCAGAAGCCTTTGGCTACTCATTCCTTGGTGCGGAATTTCATCCAGGGGGTGCGACATCTGGCTCCGCCAGTGCACGCGCCGTTACCCCCCTGGGATCTTAATTTAGTGTTGTCGGTTCTTCAGAAACCTCCCTTTGAAGATATTAGGGAGATTCCTCTACCCACGTTGTCCCAGAAGGTGGCCTTCTTGGTGGCTATTACTTCTGCACGCAGGGTGTCAGAACTGGCCGCATTATCTTGTCGTTCACCATATCTGGTGGTTCATAGAGATAAGGTGGTTCTTCGTCCGAATCCATCCTTCCTACCAAAAGTAGTTTCAGAATTTCATCTGAATGGAGAAATTGAATTACCTTCCCTGTGTCCTAAGCCCAGTCATCCTCGGGAATTTGCTTTGCACTCCTTGGATGTGGTCCGGGCGATCAGGGTATACTTGAAAACGACAGACTCGTTTCGCAAGACGGATTCACTTTTTGTGATCCCAGATGGACCCAAAAAGGGGTTGCCTGCATCTGCCGCGACCATTTCCAAATGGATCAGACAGACGGTAGTACAGGCTTATTCTATTAAGGGTCGGGAGCCCCCGTTCCCTGTTAAGGCGCACTCCACTCGGGCACTTAGTGCGTCATGGGCCTTTCGCCATCAGGCGTCAGTGGTCCAGGTGTGCAAGGCGGCTACCTGGTCGTCGGTGCATACCTTCTCTAAACATTATAAAGTTGATGTAATGGCATCGTCTGATGCCTCATTTGGCCGCAAGGTTTTGCAGGCCGCAATTTGAGGAGACCAGTGGTCTACCTCGAGGGTTTTTTTCCGTTGGAAAATTTTTTCTTTTAGTCTCATTCTTTGTTTATAATGAGCCGTTAAAACTTCTAGTTTGGCACCGGTTGGGCCTACTAGAGTGGATTTGATTTTGTCAATCCCACCCCTCATTTGTGGCACTGCTTCTGGATGTCCCAGCTCTTGAGAATCAAGAAGACTACGTCTGTCAATGAGCGATAGAGAAAAATGGATTTTTGTAAGAACTTACCGTAAAATCCTTTTCTCTTAAGCTCATTGACAGACGTAGTACCCGCCCCTCTATCATTGAGTTGGGTTGGGTTAATTTCTCTGTACTGCTTTAAACAGAACTGATTCCCTGTAGCAGAGAGAGGGAGGATATACCCTCAGGGACTGCCCCCTAGGGTGGAGCCAGAACGTTTTGTCATTCTGCCTAGTCCTACTCCTGCGGAGACAACATAACCCAGCTCTTGAGAATCAAGAAGACTACGTCTGTCAATGAGCTTAAGAGAAAAGGATTTTACGGTAAGTTCTTACAAAAATCCATTTTTTCCATTAAAAGGGTCACGCTGGCCATTCTGCATTAAAGGGGTCCTGCTGGTTATTCTGCATTAAAAGGGGTCACACTGGTTATTCTGCATCGAAAGGGGTCACGCTGGTTATTCTGCATTAAAGGGGTCACGCTGATTATTCTGCATTAAAGGGGTCACGCTGGTCATTTTGCATTGAAAGAGGTCACGCTGGTCATTCTGCATTGAAAGGGGGCATGCTGGCCATTCTGCATTGAAAGGGGGCACGCTGGTTATTCTGCATTGAAAGGGGTCACGCTGGCCATTTTGCATTGAAAGGGGGCACGCTGGCCATTCTGCATTGAAAGGGGTCACGCTGGTTATTCTGCATTGAAAGGGGGCACGCTGGTCTCTCTGCATTGAAAGGGGGCACAATGATCTCTCTGCATTGAAGGGGGGCACGACATGCTGGTCATTCTGCATTGAAAGGGGGCACACTGGCCATTCTGCATTGAAAAGGGGCACACTGGTCTCTCTGCATTGAAGGGGGGCACGGCATGCTGGTCACTCTGCATTGAAGGGGGCACGCTCTACCTTGATTACCGAAGGCCCCTTTTACACTTTTGTTACCTCAAAGTCACGCAATTTTTAACAGCGTTTTTTGCCGCAAAGCAATGCCTATTACATTTTTCTGTTTGCGCCCCCCAAAAGGGGGCATTTGGGTTGGATGGAACTGGGGGCATTTGGGTTGGATGGAGCTGGGGTGGGCATATGGGGTGAATGGAGCTGGGGTGGGCATTTGGAGTGTTTGGAGGTTGGATGGGTGTTTGGGATAGATAGTGCTAGGGTGGGCATTTGGGGTGGATGGAGCTAAGGTGGGCATTTGAGGTGGATAGAGCTGCTGGGGGAATTTGGGGTGGATGGGGGGGGGTGTATGGAGCTGGGTGGGCATTTAGGGTGTATAGAGCTGGGGGGGTGGATGGTGCAGAGTCCGACCCCTGCATTCTGTACATTACATACTCCTGTCTCCTGCATTCTGTACATTACATACTCCTGTCTCCTGCATTCTGTACATTACATACTCCTGTCTCCTGCATTCTGTACATTACATACTCCTGTCTCCTGCATTCTGTACATTTCATACTCCTGTCTCCTGCATTCTGTACATTACATACTCCTGTCTCCTGCATTTTGTACATTACATACTCCTGTCTCCTGCATTTTGTACATTACACTCTCCTGCACTATATACACAATACTGTACATTATATATTTCTCACCAAAGTCTTCATTGTCTCAACAGTTGCTGGTTGCTATGCAGTCTCTGACTATTTTAATGAAGTTCTTCTTTAAGGTAGGCTGAGCAATCAAAGCTTATTTTATGAGTACCAGGAAGTCTGGGTTTTGCTTAACCTATCCCTTAAACCCCTCCCACTGCTAAGCAATTGGCCACACCCACAATTTGCCGCGGCACGCTACGCGCGCCGCAGGTTTAGTTTCTCTTTCGGTGTCCCTCATTGCGAAGTTCAAAAGTTGGGAGGTATGAATATAGGCACTGCCCCTCATATGACCATTAGTGCGTTGTCATCTTCCTCCCTTCTATTGGACCAAATCCTGGGGCATGGACGCATGTGCAGTGGCAATTAACAGCATTCACGCCTCCTTGAGCGTCCTATTAGTCGCTGGAGGTATGGATGTTTAGTTTGACACAAAAAAAATAAACATAAAGAGGTTGATTCAGGGGCGGTTCACACCAAAACACGATGTAGGAAAGATGCATTTCATGTGCATTTCCCCCACTGCAGGCGAATGCGTTTGGATTTGGGCCAGTAGAACAGAGGAAGCCATTCATGACTATTTTGTAATCAGGTGATTGCTATGACCAATCATAGAGATCCCATGATATCTCGGTTGCTCACAGCATCCAAATAGTGCGCCATGATCAGCTGTGTCCACCAGATACAGCGATTAGCAGATCGCACAGCTGCATGCCCCAGGGGGGAACACCAGTGCACATGTACAGCTGCCGCCTACATGCAGTAAAAGTACTGTGAGCAGGTCGGCAAGTGGTTGAGCAGGCCAACCACACACACATTAGAGCTCATCACCAGATTTCCTGGCAATGTCAGATGGCAGTATCCCCTGCTAATTGTGTGGTTCCTTCCTCCAACCTCACTACAGGACACAGTGGTGATCTCTGGTCAATGGTCACATAAAGAAACCCCACAGCAAGTAGCAGGGGACACAGCCATCAGGTTCTATTGAAGTTTTGAAGGACATAACTACTGACAAAGGCTGTATTACAATGGGCAGGAAAATGGGAGACCCAGGCTGATGGAGGAGTGAATATAAGAGTTCTTCTACTGCAAATAATTGACATTGTGAATTTCATTTACCATGACCGGGTCACTTTTAAGGAGGACTAAAGTACTACTTAAAGAGGAACTGAAGTTGGAAAAAAATTGTGAACCGGCACGCTTTGTTGCAGAAGAAACATGCAATGTCTCTTCTGCAATTAAGTACCCCTGATGACATCACGTATGATGAAAGGCGTGGGGTAGAGCCAGAGTAAACCCCACTGCGCATGCACCAACCAGCCGCGGCCATTTTGACTGCAAGAAAGACCCTAGTTTGCCTTGATGAACAGTCCTGTTTATACCACGGATTTGTAAGTGCAATTCTTTTACTAAAAACATGCTTTTTTAAACTGATTGACACTATGAAGAGCGTTCATATCTCCTCATGGTAATACCAACACGTGGAGCCCTAAATGCCTAGTATATGATGCAATATACTAGGGATCAACCAATTATCGGCAAGGCCGATATATCGAGGGCCGATATTGACTTTTGCCGATATATCTGTATCGGCCCTGGAACTGGCCGATATTCCAAATATTGCTCATGTAAGGGTAAAATGATGTCACATAGCATAATTCCATTTACAAATATAATTGAATATGCCACTCACATATATACAAATTAAAGATATAAGCAATGAAGTGATGTCATGACATCACTTCCGGGTACTGGCGCCAGATAAAAAAAATGACAGCATTCAAAACAGCCAAACTTGGCGTTTTGAATGCTTTTAAGTGCAAAGGAGGATGTTGGTGTCTTTTAGACCCCCAGATCCCTCCACAAGAGTACCTGTCAAGTAAAAAAAAAAAAAAGTATGAAAATATCGGCCAATATCGGCCGATACCAATATGCAATGGCCAAAATATCGGTATCAGTATCGGCAACGAAAAACCAATATTGGTTGATCACTACAATATACTATGAGGTATTTTCCTGCCGTGATCACATCCAATGAACAAGAGGTCTTGTGGATCCAGCTTATAGTTGCAAAATTTTTTTAATGACTTCTCTGTAGTGGGGGTCATTATTATCTGGTAAGCCCCCACCTTGTCCTCACTTTGGTACCCTTCTGGGATTCACCTTTGCATCCTGTGAATAGATTACCAGTCACCCCGGGATGTTTTTACCTTGTATAGGACTTTACACTCACTCTTGTGTTTATCTATGCTATTAAGGAATCTTTACTTTTAGCATGGAATTTTTTTGGTGGACATCTCCATTGTCTCCCTGCTGGAGGCGCTATCCAAAAAATTGGATCAACACTTGGAGGAGCTGCTACTCCTGAACAGGAAGGATATGTCTACATAGTGAATATTTCCAATTAGAAATAATCCTGTTATCATCATCATCATCATATCCTTATATATTTAAACTGAGAGGATATTGGGTGCCCTATGTCTGTCATCCAAAAACCAATAGGATCTCCCGAGGAAGCTGAATAGTGAAACGCGTAGTGATCCATTGGCATCTACACATTAGAACCCCTTTGACCCGAACACAGGAGGTCCTTCGTCCCTGTGACTTACAACAGACACCAGACCCTGGCACATATTAGGCAATTCACGGATTCTCTTGGTTTAGGAGCATGTTGTATAGCACTTTTGTGGCTATTTACCCATGTTATAGTTTTTATGAATTTTTCTAGTATGTTACCTAAATAAATGTTGTATATTTTTATACACCTGATTATCGAATATTTATTTATGAGATTAACAGTGGCTGCATTCAAAGTCCTATTACCCTTAGGGCGCCACTATTTACAGGGTCATGTCTCAATTTTTGTATACTTTTGTTTGCACAACATTTGTGATATTTGTTAAGTGATACACTTTTTTGTTGATTTGATTGATATGCCCTGTATTATGGTATTGTGGCAGCTGCTCTTTTCAATTTGAATATGTTTTTTAGGCATCCAGCATGTTTTTTTGTGTTTTTGAATAAAATACACCTGCCTGCCTGTTCACAGTTTCCTGTAGAAGGTACACTGAGGTGTGAGTGTGTGGCAGTGATGTCATCCACCCAGTGACGGGAGTCACTTTAGGTGCGGGGTGACCAGGAAACTGGGGGGCACTGGGGATATGGTTTGGATTGCATCAAATGTGACAGTGATATTCAGGAATGATGTCTCTCTTGAAATATGAAGATTTTATTCCCTGTACATTGTGAGGTTTATGACCAGGAAGTACAAATCTTAATATGGGCATTCCAGGAAGTTTAATGTGGAGACCGACTGTCTAACGATGTTGCTTTTGTCTGAATAAGTTTCTGAGGTGGCTTTCCATTCACCTATTGTGCTAATGAACTCACCTGTTGTCTGCTAAGGGATATATTGACACTCAGAGTGATATGTATTGGGGGCTCGTTATGTAACCATTGTGTGATGTTGGGGGCTGGATTTGGGTCATTGTTCATGTAGTGACTGCATTACTTTGAACGTGTATATAAAGCGTGTATTCCTTTTCAATAAACAGTCTGATTCCTGCTTGACCCTCAATACAGAGCCTCGTCTCGTACTTGGGGGGGATTATTCGTATGGGTTTCTTATTCGGCTGAGTGGAGTGTCCGGAAGCTGCATTTGTGTTTGGGAATGAAATGTCCTAAATGACTAACCCCTTTCATACCCGGGTTGTCGTTACACAGTCATTCAAGACAGCCAAAGATTGGCAGCTCACACTAATATGTGTTTCCCACACCAATAAATTCAATATTACATATAAATAAGTGCAGTGCTACAGTCATTCAAATACCACTAACCATATATCATCATCCTGTGTATCAATATAAACATCAAATACATAAAAGACGAGCTCAAATGTCCATCTAGTTAAGCAACCTGTTGCTGATTCCATAAAATAAAGTCATCACACGTGTCACATATTATCTATCATAAAACATATTGTATATTTTCCCTCATGCTGGAAATAAAAACACCTCTCTGTGACAACAATTGCAATCCACCACTTTTCATGCCAACCTTCAGTAACCTGCAGTATTTTTGCCTTTACAGTAGTTCTGCTCTAAAGTGTTATTAAACCCACAACAGTAAAATCGGCATGTATATACAGAAAAGCATGCTTGTTATACTTACTGTGGAACCTAATGGGTTAATCCTCTGCATTGTGTAAACAGTCTCTTTGGTCCTGTATGCACAGAACCTCCTCTTCATCCACTGACTCTAAAACATGTCCGGATAA
Organism: Pelophylax lessonae; assembly: GCF_965119305.1. Classification (NCBI taxonomy): domain Eukaryota; kingdom Metazoa; phylum Chordata; class Amphibia; order Anura; family Ranidae; genus Pelophylax; species Pelophylax lessonae. Next base: position 128,497,778 of record NC_138778.1, on the reverse strand, counting down.
GACAGAGCCTTTGGAGTCAGGCTTTACATGCTCAGTTTAATGTGCATTGCTAGAGAGGTTTTTTTTTTTCTTTTCTTGGGAGAGTGCATGTGATCAGCACAAGGCCAATCAGCACTGTCCAGACATGTCAGGACAGAGGACCTGGAGCCCTGCAGCCTCATAGGACAGCTCAGTGCAGTATGAAAACTCCTCCTACAAGCTTCATAAGGAACAGATAGAAGTCACAAGACTGCTATATACTGCTGAGGAGAAAAGGTATTTAGCAGTTTATATTATTATATAGGATTTATATAGCGCCGACAGTTTACGCAGCGCTTTACAACTTGAAGGTAGACAGTACAAATACAATACACTTTAATACAGGAGGAATCAAAGGGCCCTGCTCCTTAGAGCTTACAATCTAAGAGATTTTCTAAAATATTTGTATTTCCATGTTCTGTATACTGTGGGAGACCAGATATAGTGAATGCAGGTTCCTGGGTTTAGTAACACTTTAACTACCCATCTAACAACAAGTGATTTATAGATTGATGATTGGCACAAGTTCAGTTGACTTCTGTAAATGTTAAGCAGATTTGTAAATACATTTAATAGAAAGCAACACATCCGGCCTTAAAGCCTATATTTAGTTTTAAAAAAAACAGCACAAGGGACATAACCTACTATTAATCCAATGTTTCCCTTGTGTTGCTGGCTCCTGCATTCCTTGAAATCATCCTCCCTTCCACACTTTCTGCCCACCTTCTCCATTTATAAAAACCATGCTACGGCTTCTATGAATGAAACATGATCTATGAATGGTGGAGTCAAATCTATCAATCATCCACCCTTCCTCCATTCACAGATCATGTTTAATTAGTAGAAAATGTAGAACGGTTTCAATGAATGAAAGAGGTGAGTGGAAAGGGCGGGCAATGTTGGCAGTTTTGATGAGTACCTTCCTCAGCTCTTTTAACCCCAACCTCACCGAAAAATTATGTCAGGGGTGGGGGGTATCAGAGGAGGAAGATTTCAAGAATTGCAGGTGCAAGGAGCACACTGGATTAAAAGTATCGTTCTTGTCTTGATTTTATTTTTAATTTACGATTACTTGCATCTCTGTTGACTGAGAGTGGTGTGCGCTATATCATATAGATATTATAGCCACATGAATACCTTGGCATTCAAGCTCCTTCAGTTGGCCCTTAGGTTGCCTATAAGGTCTGGGCATACTGCCTGCATTACTGATAGGCAACCAAATGGCCAATTGAAGGAGTGAGCACAACAGGTTGACAGCACTGTTGCTAATTGTGAGGCAGTGGCTTAGCACAACAGGAAGTGCTATTATTGGCAGGAGGATCTCCAGGTAAGAAGATTTAAAAAAAAAAGATTCCCCAAAAATGATTCACTCCCTTTACAGACAAACCTACATTACATTAGATATTCCCTATAAACTGTCAAGAATAAATAAATAAATCTAAAAAATGGCATTGGCAGGTGGAAATGACATATTACTTGAAGAGAATCTTTATTAATGCAGGACTTCATTCTATAAAACAGTACGCTTTCCATTGCAATCTGTATTTTTTCAGGTTCTTCCTAAATTAAAGCAAGGGTTTTGTAGTTTAAGCTATTGTGATTTAAACTCACTGCTGACTATATCTGAACGCGAGCCACTATTTGTTGCAACAGCTCATTGCAGGTTTAAGTCATGAATCTACCTATTAAATTAATAAGCTAAGGCTCACACAGCTGATCAGAACCAGATGTGCTGTCTTTATAGATGGCTTGCATCATTTAACAGGCAATATACTGTGTGGTTGGAAGCTGTCTAAAGACCTGGATAAAATCCTCTGAGTTTAAAAGACAAGGCAGCTGACATTAGACTTAAATGCAAAAATAAACCTGACACATCAATTTGAGAAATACAGTGTGCTTTAAAAACGTATGCGCACTTCTATGTTCATTATTGGATAAAAGGATTATGATTCAAATTTTCTTCTATGAAGGCCGAAAAGAAATAAAATAGATCATTTTTTTAACACAGATACATTGTTAAAGATTTCAAATTATGACAATACCCACTAAGATCCCATCGATACCATGACATCTCAATACTAAGATCTCATACTATGACAACCTAAAACTAAGATCCCATACTGTGACATCTCAATACTAAATCACATACTATGACAACCTAAAACTAAGATCCCATACTATGTTAACCTAAAACTAAGATCCCATACTATGATAACCTAATACTAAGATCCCATACTATGACAACCTAATACTAAGATCCCATACTATGATAACCTAATACTAAGATCCCATACTATGACAACCTAATACTAAGATCCCATACTATGATAACCTAATACTAAGATCCCATACTATGTTAACCTAATACTAAGATCCCATACTATGATAACCTAATACTAAGATACCATACTATGACAACCTAAAACTAAGATCCTGTACGATGATAGCCTAATACTAAGATCCTATACTATGATGACCTAATACTAAGATCCCATACTATGACAAACTAAAACTAAGATCCCATACTATGATAACCTAATACTAAGATCCCATACTATGACAACCTAAAACTAAGATCCCATACTATGATAACCTAATACTGAGATCCCATACTATGGCAACCTAAAACTAAGATCCTATACTATGATAACCTAATACCAAGATACCATACTAGGACAACCTAAAACTAAGATCCAGTATTTTGATAACCTAATACTAAGATCCTATACTATGATAACCTAATACTAAGATCCTATACTATGATAACCTAATACTAAGATCCCATACTATGACAACCTAATACTAAAATCCTATACTATGATAACCTAATACAAAGATCCCATACTAGTATAACCTAATACTAAGATCCTATACTATGACAACCTAAACCTAAAATCCTATACTATGATAACCTAATACTAAGATCCCATACTATGATGACCTAATACTAATATCCCATACTATAACATCTCAATACTAATATCCCAAACTATGGCAACCTAATACTAATATCCCATACTATACCATCTCAATACTAAGATCCCATACTATGACAACCTAAAACTAAAATCCTATACTATAATAACCTAATACTAAGATCCCATACTATGACAACCTAAAACTAAGATCCTATACTATAATAACCTAATACTAAGATCCCATACTATGACAACCTAATACTAAGATCCTGTACTATGACAACCTAGTACTAAGATCCCATACTATGACAACCTAATACTATCGTGTGTCCCCAAAAATAGGACTGGGTCTTATATTTTCGGCTACAAAAAATTAATTAGGGCTTATTTTCAGGGGATGTCTTATTTTTCCCCTGTGTCCTCTTTCCCTCTCCCTCCCTGTCTGCTCAGGAGTCAGCATCTCCATATTCCCAAAAAATGTAAACTCTGGTTAAAGTCCTTGTAAAAAAAAATTAATCTGCTTTGTAAATTAATTCTATAATGTCCAGTGTGTGTCTTTATGTAGCATTTCAGAAAATACCTTATTTACAGCGCCGCTGGGCGCTCACATGACCCACCAGAGCTCTTTTTTCCCCCTCCGAGCACTGCCAAGGGAGATGCCGAGATCCCAACTGACATCAGCCCCGCTCTGGGCACGGCAGAGGAAGGGGCAGCTGGCGTCAGCAAGGAGGAGGAGAAGTGCTCTGGCGGGTCACATGAGCGCCCATCGGCGCTGTAAATAAGGTATTTTCTACAATCATGTTACATAAAGGCACACACTGGACATTATATAATCCTTTTACAGCGTGGATTACAGGATTTTACAAGGATTTTAACTATGACAACCTAATACTAAGATCCTATACTATGGCAACCTAATACAAGATCCCATACTAAGACAGCCTAATACTAAGATCCCATACTATGACAACCTAATACTAAGATCCTATACTATGATAACCTAATACTAAGATCCCATACTATGACAACCTAATACTAAGATCCTATACTATGATAACCTAATACTAAGATCCCATACTAAGACAGCCTAATACTAAGATCCCATACTATGACAACCTAATACTAAGATCCTATACTATGATAACCTAATACTAAGATCCCATACTAAGACAACCTAATACTAAGATCCCATACTATGACAACCTAATACTAAGATCCTATACTATGACAAGCCAGTACTAAGATCCTATACTATGGCAATTTAGTACTAAGATCCCATACTATGACAACCTAAAACTAAGATCCTATACTATGATAACCTAATACTAAGATCCCATACTAAGACAACCTAATACTAAGATCCCATACTATGACAACCTAATACTAAGATCCTATATTATGACAAGCCTATACTAAGATCCCATACTACGGCAATTCAGTACTAAGACCCCATACTATGTCAATTCAGTACAAAGATCCCATAATATGACAAGCCAATACAAACAATACAAAGATCCCATACTATCACAAGCCAATACTAAGATCCCACACTATGACAAGCCAATACTAAGATCCCATACTATTACAAGCCAATAGCAGGATATGCTATGATATATATCTATGACAACCCACTGCTATGATCCAATATTATGACAAGCCAATACATGGATCAAATACTATGACAACCCAATAACCCATACTAATGCAAGCAAATATTAAGATCCCATATTATGGCAATCAATACTATGTACTATGTATTGTATGTACTATGAGAGAGAGGGGGCAGGGCCAGGCCATGGCTCCATATATGAATGGACACAGGCAGCTGCAGCTTGGCTTGGTTGCCCCTATAGCAAGCTGCTTGTTGTGGGGGCACTCAACAGGATGGAGGAGCCAGGAGCACCAAAGAGGGACCTGAGAAGAAGGAGGATCTGGGCTGCTCTGTACAAAACCATTTTCACACAACAGGTAAGTATAACTTGTTTGTTATTTTTAACAAAAAAAAAGGAGACTTTACAATCACTTTAAGTAAAGTAATAAGAAGTAATCACAGACCAGATTGCAGGTTAGCTGGACAACTGATGATCAGAAAATAGAATTGATATGCCTAAAAAAATCTGAATTGGTCAGCCCAATGAACAATAGTTATTGATGGATCTAGCCAACTATGACAACCCAGTACTAAGATCTCATACAAATAATAAGAAGATCCCATACTATGGCAAGACAATACTAAGATCCCATACAATGGCATTTTAATACTAAGATCCCATACTTTAACAAGCCAATACTGAGTTAACATATTATGACAAGCCAGTACTAAGATCCATTGCTATGACAAGCAATCATTACTCAAATCATTATTTAAGTGCAACTTTAGTAAGAAAATTAGGTTCTGCTAGATCACCTCATGCTGGCTTCTTTTGCAGGTATAGCCATGTAAAACTTTAAAAATAGGTGCCTATACTTAGAAAAAGGGAAAAAATGGCCCCCTGGACTTTACATGAGGTGGGTACGTGTGGCTGGAAATGAAAAACAAGATGAAATAGATAAAAAAGTATCTTTTATTGCAATAAATTGGAACTAGATAAGAAAAAAGACATCATGCGCTGAGACGCATGAAATGTCAAACTGGTAATAAATGTAAACAATGCATAACATTCATGGTAATGAATCATACAACGTATACATCATAATAGTACAGTATATCTCAGTCTCAAAAATAGCCATAAATACCTATATCACAATAGATGAGTATAATGCATCTTGAACGGACGCGTTTCGTGAGCTGTACGCTCGCTTCTTCAGAGAAATATGTCTAAAAAGAGAGAAACATATATATTGGAGAAACAACAAAAATTATTGCATAAAGAAAAATAGATAAAAATGAAAACGTTTTCTGTAAATATGAGGGAGCTAAAGGGTCCAAACTGGACCAAGCCAACAATGGGGCCCATGGTGGATGGATGGTGGATGTGTGCAGTAAGAGAGTAAACCTTCCAAAGTAAAATAGTGTAGTATATAATATATTATATAGTAATGGATAAAATTATCACATATATAGGTGATAGAGTATCATGTCAGATATAGAAAGGACATGAGAAATGATCAATTAGAAAGTAATAACAAGGGTGAAGATAGAAGGAATGATGAGAAAAAGGGTGGGTATACAAAATGAATAGGAGCTGACACCGGACATGTGCTAGTCATACAATTAGTGAAGGTAAGAATGTGAGTAGAATTGAAAACATTTACCGAACACCTCTGATAGCTGAAAAAAGGAACATTGAGTAGAAAGGTACAAGAAATGGGCAATTTGGGACTTTATATGAGAACTGGCGAGCACTGCACAGTGTCTCCATCCCTGTGAATAGTCAATTGAAAAGCAAGATGGGATAAATGAGGATGTGTGAAAAACAGCCGATCCCTAGTTTGAAATACTTACCCACCAGTCTGCTAACAAACCAAAATAAACCTGTCTAACAAATCAGTTAAAAGCAGGAGTTTAGTTAACACATATTTGCAAATGCATGCGGAAGCTGCAAGGCCAGCGACAAGGCATCCTGCGTACTTGCAGAACCTAACACTAAATAACACTGCTCAACCTGAGTGTATAAGTGTCTTCACAAAGGGAAGTACATGCTTGCTAATAGATGGATTGGAAACAGAGGGGATTGGAGACCGCCCAATCCTCCCCCACCTGCTCCAATCCACGACTGGCAACGAAAAACGCATGGCTGCACAGAAAAGCCATGGGGTGCAAACTAAATGTGATCAGCTGGGAGACACACACCCCCATCCCTTTAGTAAAGATGCCATAGGCAAATTGGGACTTTGAGTGAGACACCCGCCTGTAAAGCAAGCGTCTCCATCCCTAGTAAGATACAAGAAATGGGCAATTTGGGACTTTATATGAGAACTGGCGAGCACTGCTCCCTATTTCAAACTAGGGATCGGCTGTTTTTCACACACCCTCATTTATCCCATCTTGCATTTCAATTGACCATTGAGTAGAAAGGGTGCTTACCATATTGTAGATGACTGGTGACAGAGGTGAATGTGCCAATGTAGAGAAAAGGAAAAGGAGTGTCCCAGTAGGCGATCTATCCATGGGTATCCCAAGTAGGCAGCATCCGTGTGACTCTAGCGCCATGCTGCGGGCGGTTAAATGGGGTCTAACAGAAACCGTGGGTATCCGTGACAGCGTTTGTTGGAGAAGGACGCGGACCGCGACCTACCCCCAGCCACCCGTAGATGTAATAGCACGCAGCAGCGTGCCAACGCCAGGGGAGGCGCTGGCACCCCACTCTGAATGTGCGGCATGGCGCCAATGTATAGGTGGACCCGCCGATCGTGTCCGGAAGGCGGGGACAGCAAGGGAGGAGGAACCTCCCTCTTCATACATCGCAGCTCCCGGGACAGAAACCAACCACCACCAAATCCCAAACCAGCCCATCACGGAAACTAGAAAAAATGGAGTATCCAGTATAAAAATATCACACTAGACAAGTAGTATTGAACAATATTGAAAAATTGAATAAAGGAAAAAAAAATAATGAAAAAAAAAAAATATATGAAATAAAGTACAATGAAATAGAAAAATAAAATAATGTAATATATAATAATATAAATATATTAATATTAACCACTTGCCTTCTGTGCACTTAAACCCCCTTCCCATCCAGACCAATTTTTAGCTTTCAGAGCTCTCACACTTCGACTGACAATTGCGCGGTCATGCTACACTGTACCCATATGAAATTTTTATCATTTTTTTCACACAAATAGAGCTTTCTTTTGGTGGTATGTAACCACCTCTGGGTTTTTTATTTTTTAAAAAAAAAAAGAAAAAAGACAGAAAATTTTGAAAAAAAAAGTTTTTCTTATTTTCTGCGAGTAAATTTTGAAAATAAATACATTTTTCTCCTTCACTGATGTGCGCTGATGAGGCGGCACTGATGGGCACTGATAGGCTGCACTGATAGGCACTGATGAGGTGGCACTTATGGGCACTGATGAGGTGGCACTTATGGGCACTGATGAGGAGGTACTAATATGCCGCACTGATGAGCACTGATAGGCGGCACTGATAGGCGGCACTGATGAGCACTGATGAGCACTGATAGGCGGCACTGCTGGGCACTGAGAGGTGGCACTGCTGGGCACTGAGAGGTGGCACTGCTGGGCACTGAGAGGCGGCACTGACGGGCGGCACTGATGGGCACTGATAGGCGGCACTGATGGGCACTGGCGGATGGCACTGATGGACACTGACGGGTGGCACTGATGAGCACTGATGGGCAGCACCATCAGTGCCCACACTCAGTGCCCACAGTGCTGCCAGTCAGTGCTCATCAGTGCCTAGATGAGCAGGCACTGATGGGCACTGACTGGCAGCACTATGGGCACTGATTGTGGGCACTGATGGGGGGCACTGTAGGCGGGCACTGTGGGCAATATGTGTATGTGTTTTACCTCTTGTAATCAGGGCACTGGTCATCGGTGCCCTGATTACATTTCTTCTGTGTCCCCGGCGCTGTGAGGCTCCCCCTCCTTCCTCACACTGCAGGCTCTGTGTGAGGAAGGAGCGCCGGCGATAAGAGATGATCTCATATGTTTACATATGAGATCATCTCTCATTGGACGGTCCGATCACGTGGTGAATGGCCGCTGTGATTGGCCATTCACCACGATCTGTGATCGGCTGTGTCCAAGGGACACGTCCGACACAGATTTTCCCCGATGCGTGCTCTCGGGAGCGCGCGGGGAGACTGCTTCTGGGAGGCCGTTTAAAAACGGCCTCCCGAAAATTCGAGTCCGCGCTGCAGCCGTATATAGGCTATAGCGCTGACCGGAAGCAGTTAAGTACCAGCCGGGATGAAAACAGACCATAGTGAGCACAAGTGGGTGTCTTCCACCCAAATTCAATAGAAAAAAGGGGGTTATGGTCTGGTCTCATCAGTAACACACCTCCATCCCGATACATGCATAGAAAAAGGGGAAAATGGCCCGTGGGACTTTACATGAGGTGAGTACATGTGGCTGGAAATGAAAAACAAGATGAAATAGATAAAAAAGTAGCTTTTATTGCAATAAATTGTAAGTAGATAAGAAAAAAGACATCATGCGCTGAGACGCATAAAATGTCAAACTGGTTATAAATGTAAACAATGCATAACATTCATGGTAGTGAATATTAGTGTACATCATAATAGTACAGTATATCTCAGTCTCAAAAATAGCCATAAATACATATATCATAATAGATGAGTATAATGCATCTTGAACTGACGTGTTTTGCGAGCTGTACGCTCGCTTCTTCAGAGTAAATGCATAAGAAATGTCTAAAAAGAGAGAAACATATATTTTGGAGAAATAACAAAAATGATTGAATAAAGAAAAATAGATGAAAATGAAAAAGTTTTCTGTAAATATGAGTTCCAGATACTCACAGGCCAGTGTATCTGGAGTCAGAATGGGCTATACTGTTTAATGGTGCCTATACTGTTTAATATTAAGTAACTTGCTGTCTCACACTACTCTGCACATGCTCAGTTGATCTCTATTTTTAGGCACTGAGTCGAATTGGTAGAGGCCGATCTGCTAACAACCTAAGAATTTACTGCTGCTCAGACGCTCTTGGCTTCAGCAAAATGGCAGCCTTTCAGCAAGAAGAAACAAGAGCAATTTACAGCACAAACTGATTTTGGTGGCTAAATTATTAATGTGGAATGAATGTTCATTGCTAAAGAACATTACTTTTTATCAAGTTGTTATGGGTAAAGTCCTGCTTTAACCATTTGCCTACTAGGCACCTTTATCCCCTTCCTGCCCAGACTCATTTTCAGCTTTCAGATCTGTCACACTTCGAATGACAATTGTGTGGTCATGCAGCACTGTACCCATATGAAATTTTTCACATTTTATTTACACAAATAGAGCTTTATTTTTGTGGTATTTAATCACCACTGTATTATTATTTTTTCTAAATAAACAAACATTTTGCAAAAACAATTTTCATAGCTTGTTATAAAATTTTGCAAACAGGTAATTTTTCTCCTTTACTGATGTGCGCTGATGAGGTGGCACTGATGGACACTGATAGGCTGCACAGATGGGCACTGATGAAGCGGCACTGGTGGGCACTGATGAGGCTTACACTGATGGTCACTGATAGGTGCTATAATGGGCAGCACTGATGGGCACTAATGGGCAGCACTTATGGGCACTGATAGACGGCACTGATGAGCACTGATTGGCAGCATTGATGGGAACTGATTGTCAGCACTGGTGGGCATTGATTGGCGGCACTGGTGGGCAGTGTTTAGCAGCACTGGTGGGCATTGATGGGCAGCATTGGTGGGCACTGTTGGGACTGCACTGATAATCAGGGCACTGATAACCAGTGCCCTGATTATCAGTGTAGATGTCTTTTTCACCCAAGCTGGTTATCAGCTCTTCTTTCCTCTCCTCACGCTGTCAGGATGAGAAAAGGAATGCCGATAACTGGCTTGTGTTTACATCGTGATCAGTTGAGATTGGACACACCTGATCATGTGGTAAAGAGCCGCTGATTGGCTTCTTACCCCAATCTGTGATCAACTGTGTCCGGAGGACACAGGGATGACAGAGCGCACCGGGTGCGACCACGGGTGGATGTCATGTGACGTCCTCCCAGAACTGGCTGACCGCACTGTAGCCATTATTCAGCTATAGCATGGTCGGCAAGTGGTTAACCACTTTAAGACCAGAAGGATTTGCCCCCTTCCTGACCAGGCCCTATTTTGCGATTCGGCACTGCGTTATTTTAACAGACAATCACGCAGTCGTGCGATGCTGTACACAAACCAAATTTACGTCCTTTTTTTCTCACAAGTAGAGCTTTCTTTTGGTGGTATTTGATCACCTGTGTGATTTTTATTTTTTGCTCCCCAAGAAAAAAAAAAAAAATAGCGACAATTTAAAAAAAAGAATAATATTTTTCACATTCTGCTATATAACATTCCCCAAAAAAAAAATGTAAAAATCAAAATTTAAAATTTTAGGCCAATTTGTTTTCTGCTACATAATTTTGGTAAAAAAAAAATCGCAATACGCGTATTTTGATTGGTTTGTGCAAAAGTTATTGCGTCTACTAACTACGGGAAAGATTTATGTCATTTTTATTGTTTTTTTTTACTAGAAACGGCGCCGATCTGCGATTTTTTGCGGGACAGCGACATTGCGGTGGACAGATCAGACGCCTAACTGACATTTTTGGGAGTACCAGTGACATTACTACAGTAATCAGTGATAAAAATATGCACTGTTACTGTAATAATGCCATTGGCAGGGAAGGGGTTAACCCTGTGGGTGATCGAGGGGTTAAGTGTGAGCATAGGGGAGTGATTCTAACTGTGGGGGGGGGGGGGGGCGTGGCTTCTGAAATTACCACAGAGACATGCATGGGCATCCGCAGAATTTTTTTTCGGAGGGGGCATCATTTTAACTAGTTCCCATCCGCGCTACAGCCTATATACGGCTGCAGCGCGGACTCGAATTTTCGGGAGGCCGTTTTTAAACGGCCTCCCAGTGACACGCCTCCCGCGAGCGCGCAGCGGGGAGAATCTGTGTCGGCCGTGTCCCTTGGACACGGCCGATCACAGATCGTGGTGAATGGCCAATCACAGCGGCCATTCACCACGTGATCGGATCATCCAATGAGAGATGATCTCATATGTAAACATATGATATCATCTCTCATCGCTGGCGCTCCTGCCTCACACGGAGCCTGCAGTGTGAGGAAGGAGGGAGAGCTGCACAGCGCCAGGGACAAAGAGACATGTAATCAGGGCACTGATCACCAGGGCCCTGATTACTAAAAGGTAAAAAACATACACAGTGCCCCCCCATCAGTGCCCACAGTGCCCGCCATCAGTGTCCCCCATCAATGCCCACAATCAGTGCCCATAGTGCTGCCAGTCAGTGCCCATCAGTGCCTGCTCATCTAGGCACTGATAAGCACTGACTGGCAGCACTATGGGCACTGAGTGTGGGCACTGATGGTGCTGCCCATCAGTGCTGCCCATCAGTGCTCATCAGTGCCACCCGTCAGTGTCCATCAGTGCCATCCGCCAGTGCCCATCAGTGCCGCCTCTCAGTGCCCATCAGTGCCGCCCGCCAGTGCCGCCTCTCAGTGCCCAGCAGTGCCACCTCAGTGCCCAGCAGTGCCGCCTCTCAGTGCCCAGCAGTGCTGCCTATCAGTGCTCATCAGTGCCGCCTATCAGTGCCGCCTATCAGTGCCACCTATCAGTGCCGCCTATCAGTGCCACCTATCAATGCCGCCTATCAGTGCTCATCATTGCGGCATATTAGTACCTCCTCATCAGTGCCCATAAGTGCCACCTCATCAGTGCCCATAAGTGCCACCTCATCAGTGCCCATAAGTGCCACCTCATCAGTGCCCATCAGTGCAGCCTATCAGTGCCCATCAGTGCCGCCTCATCAGCGCCCTTCAGTGAAGGAGAAAAATTTATTTTCAAAATTTACTCACAGAAAATAAGAAAAACTTATTTTTTTTTTTCAAAATTTTCTGTCTTTATTCTTTTTTTTTTGTAAAAAATAAAAAACCCAGAGATGATTAAATACCACCAAAAGAAAGCTCTATTTGTGTGAAAAAAATGATAAAAATTTCAAATGGGTACAGTGTAGCATGACCGCGCAATTGTCAGTCAAAGTGTGACAGCGCTGAAAGCTGAAAATTGGCCTGGATGGGAAGGGTGTTTAAGTGCACAGTAGGCAAGTGGTTAAGGCCACCCGTGCCCCGCCCCTTTTTGACAATGCCATGAAGGGGAGGGGCTTAATCAGCATCAAATAAAGCGCAGGCATGCAAAGGTTTGAGAATCCGTCCGGATTTCACAGACAGGATCAGATCGGATAGCAGCGGGTGTCTCTGCTGACATTCGCTGCCCCATAGGGTTCATGGAGTATTCGATAAGGTCCGCCTGAAAAACTGACAGGCGGACCGGATCGGAAAGCCCGTGTGAAAGGGGCCTAAGACACCAATATCCCATTCCCATTCCCTAGAATTAATATCCTTCACTTTAAATCACCAATCATGTTGTGTGAGTTAGTGGCAGTGCCCCTGGCCCTGACTGCTCATGCCATTTGCCATTGGTTCTATATCTTCTTCTGAGCCTGACATTCTTACCAGTTGAGGCTGGTGCTCCATTTTTTGGGGGGGGGGGCAGCAAACAAAACCCCCCAACCCGCTCGCCAGCCTCACACTTATCTCAGCCAGGTGGCAGATGGCTTCCCCAGCTTCTCCTCCCAGCCAATCCGTTCGCTTCTCTTCCCGGCCAATCCGGTCTTAGGACCCGTTTCCTGTCCTGATTGGCTAGGAGGAAAAGCAGGAAGACAATAGCGAATGTTCAAACCTCGTAGAACTCTATGCATCTGGTGCCCCGCATGGAGGAGATTAGGGGCCGACACATAGAGATTAGGGGGGAGGCGCCCCTGCGCCCCTTATGGACTGGCCACTGCTGTTTGGTACCTTTACCTTGAGCACAAGAGGAACATATACCGGCGGCGCTGTTCCTTCAGTGGTATGTATGCATTGATGTGAAATCCATCATAAGTCTTGAAATATGCTGGACTCTGTGTCAGGTCTCTGTGCAGGCGCAAATCAAAACATGCCAATGTAAAATTTTGTTCACAGGAGCGAAGTGACCCATGCCTGATGCCCAGGCTTTCAAGCCATGGCTATTGGAAGGAAAGCAACTATTGCAGATGAAGAAATATTACTCCAGCGGAATAAATATTCCCTTAATCCAGATTTATTATGCTTATCAGTAATAGAAGACATCTACTGCCAATCAGCCATGTTGGATATGGATATTATGTCATCACGGGCAAACAAAACTATTTCAGAATTCCATGCAGTTTTTTGGCAATAGAAAAGTCTCAATCTTGCTGGAGTAATATTTCTTCATCTGCAATAATTGCATTCCTTCCAATAGCCAGGGCTTGAAAGCCTGGGCACTGGGTAGGCACCATTGGATATCATCATTTACCCTCAGATCAGGATGGTGTGGAATCAGGCTGATTTCCTTGGAATAACTTTCCTCAACTTCAGACACAGCCCTCCCCAGACTCCTCAGTCCACTCCTCCTCAGCTGTCTATCTAGTGACTGCGACTCGCGAGTCAGTGACAACGTGGCTGGCGTGCCACTGCCCGGCCGAGAGACGCCTTAGCATTGTGTTCCACTATGGGACAAGAAGGCGGAAGTGACGCGATTTTGTGATGATGCTGAAAGCACCGCCCTATGCTCATCCAATCACATCAGGACAAATTTTAAAAAGTGATGCTAAAATGAACAGTGGGAGTGTTCGGGGTGCATCGCTCTGCGAACCGAGGACAATCTGCAAGCAGCCAATAAAGCTCTCAGCCTCAGTCACATGGTTGTAAAAACTTTATGCATCCAATACACACCTTTTAGTCCAATGCCCCGAGCACACTTGAAAGAACAGGATTTATTTATTTTTTTTTTTTTAAATGAAAATATTAGGTTGTAAACTTTGGAGGGTGGCGCCCCTGCACCTCCTATGCCACTGATTCTCACAATCAATAATTAGACATTTAGTTCTACTGTACATCTTCTGAAATCAATAATTAGACATTTAGTTCTACTGTACATCTTCTTCTGAAATCAATAATTAGACATTTAGTTCTACTGTACATCTTCTTCTGAAATCAATTAGACATTTAGTTCTACATCTTCTTCTGACAAATTGTCAGAAGAAGATGTAGAACTAAATATCTAATTGATTGTCAGTGACAGCGACAATCAGACTTACTTCACCGCCGCCACTCAGGTCACGTGTGTGTCCTGACTCCAAGTCCCGCTTCATCTCTCCAGGGCAGGCTGAGGCTCCTCTCCTCTGCGGGGAATCCCCGACCCGCCCACTGCAGCTGTCGGAAGGGCAGCAGAGGACGGAGAGAAGGGGGAGCCAGAGCCGGCAGGCAAATCGAGTTGGTGACTTGGCAGCGATCAGCGCTGCACGGAATGAAACAGATATTGTGTGTGAGGAATCAACAGTCTGGAGAATGAAGCTGATATTCCAGGGGGGGCACTCACCCCCTTGCCCCCCCTTGCGGAGGCCCATGGAGACATGTGATCCTATATAGTAGGATCCCATGATCTCTATGATCATCCCAGGGAGAAGAACTGTCAGCTGTGTTTACAACAGCCAACCGTCCTCTCTCAGCTGGGAAGGATTGCATGTGTCAGGCGGCAATCGGAGCCGCCTGACACAGGCATCCCCGCTGATGAACGATTCGCCCAGGAGCGGCTGCCTGCCACAGTACATCTGCGGCGGGCAGTCGTAAAGTGGTTAAGTAAAGTAAAAGGAAGTAAACACAGTCCAGATTGAAGGTTAGCTGGACAACTGATGATCAGAAAATAGAATCAATATGCCTAAAAAGAGGTTCAATGGCATGCCTAATGAACAATTGATGGAACACTCTAGCCAAATTTGACAACCCAGTACTATAGTAGCATACTATGATAAGCCAATGCTAAGCTCCTATACTTTGGCAACCCAATGCTAAAAACCTATACTAAGACAAGCTAATTTGAGCATTTATTAAAAGTAGAACTTCACTCTCCCAATCAACATTGATTATTTGTAATCATCATGCTGCTAGCATTAGTAAATCTTAAATATCTTATTTACTTGTTTTAAACTTTTTTTTTTACATTTCTTCAGTTACTTTCTGGTTTCTTGTTGCCTAAGCAAAGTATGTCATACATTTCGGGGGGGTTGGGGGGGTGGGGTTCTCAGCTAGGCACACTCTCTGGCATGCATGCCTGGACTAAGGACAGATGGATTCCAGGAAGTAAATGCTACATAAATCAACTGCTGTTATTATTCGAGATGGCCCCAAACAGAATTGCTAGGGGGTTTTTCTAAACAAAATAAAACATAAAGACACGAATGGATGGGGGAACTTCCTGAAACCGTTGTAGGTCTCTGTGTGAGAAATCTAGCAGAGGTTTGAGTAAACCGGCCCCTGTCTTTTCCAGTCTCACCCAGCACCACCCCATTCCCACCCAACACCACCCTATTCCCTCCTAACACCACCCTATTCCCTCCCAACACCGCCCCATTCCCTCCACGCACCACCAACACTCACAGCCCAATTTTTCTGCACCTCTTACGTCTGCAAAACAGACACCAGAATTTACCCCAAAAAATCTCTAATCTTGTTCCAAGTGCACTAAATTGTGACCTCATCATACAGACTGGCTCACCAAACTGTTGTTTATAAAATAAAGCTTGCAGGGAAAATGTCATTTTATTGGCTTTATAAATGTCATTTTTGCTGCAGCAGGTTCTATACATGGTACAGATGCTGCACTTTACAGGCAGACTAAGGGGACCCCCTGGCACTATATTTAAAGGAATTTTTCATTTTTATTATTTCACTTAAAGCATCAGTAAATCACTGCTCATTAAAAAAAAAAAAATGTTTTTACAGAAATGTTTTTCATTGATGCATGTCCCCCAGGGCAATACCCAGACCCCCATACCCTTTGTATGCCCAAGAACTTGCATCTAAACCCTTAAAATAGGCACTTTTGATTTTTCCAGTTTGGGTCCCATAGACGTTAATTTGGCTCCAAATTTTTGTGACGTTCGAAAGTTCTGGCGCGAACCGAACAGGGGGTTGTTTGATCCATCTCTACACAAAACCTAGAGTGCTGTAGAATACAAGTATGTGTATGAACCTCCATTGCATTTAGCTCCTTGGATGATACAGTTTCACCATCCACACGGTCCAGTGCAGTGATCCTGGCATTTGAAAACTATGCCTTTCTTCTTTTTAACCTAGGGATGCAGGAATCAATCAGAGCAGTTCTAATTGGTCAGTGCAGTCACATGCCGGCTGTGGTTAGGATGAGGAAACAACACCTTAAGTACAATGGTACAACAGAGGAGAGTGAAGGAGGTTTCTACACCTAATAAAAATGACTTTTGAAAACATGTTAAAGCTTATTTGAGGTTTTAGTAATTAGGTTCTGTAGCAGAGTGTCCCAGAGAGAGCCAGGAAAAGTCCTGTTTGGGGTTTATACATCACCCAGGCATCTCTCCTATACCTTTAGGGATCTCTGAGCCATGATCCAGTTCGGATCTTCGTCCTCTTCACCAGACCAATTTAATCTCACCTGAGACAGACAGCAGGGCTCTCTCTCAGCCTGGGAACACAGACAACGTTTGTCTATGAGAGCCGAAGGTCAGTAAAACTACCTGTGTGTGTTTTTGGAAGCTGACAAGCTGTAGGCTTGCTCAGTCTGTGTTAGTTAGGGACTGCATTGTGTGTAGTAAGCGCCGGGACACGGCTAGGGTTTTTGTTTATTATTATTATTATTACTGCTTGTTTTCTAAAAAAGGCACTGTACAGCACCTGTATATAGACTTGTATATAACACCAATAAACACAGTACTGTTTGTCACTACCTCCCTGGATTTGGTATCTATGCCTGAAAAACTGCTTATCCCAGGGAACTTTGCACCTGCCACCTGTTCCCCAGCTTACATATGGTGGAGGCCTGCGGGCACTGGTAGTAAGTTACTACTTAAGGGGCCAGTACCTGGAGTGACTAAACATGGAGGAAATCCTCAAACAGTTGGTGGTCTCCAACGCTGCACAGCAGCAATCCAACGCTGCACAGCAACAAGCAAACGCTGTACAGCAACAAGCAAACGCTGTACAACAGCAAGCAAACTCTTTGCTTCAACAACAGATTGGTGTTATACAGGAAAAAACACAGCAAGCAAACTCTTTGATTCAACAACAGATTAGTGCTGTACAAAATCAAACCCAGTTGATGTTTGAAAAACTGGCAAGTGCTGCAGAAGCAGACAGAAAGTTGCTGGTTGAGGTGATGCAGACACTTGCACAGGAGTTTGCTGTGAAAACAGAAACAGTTAGAGACCGCTCCTCAGCCATCCATGTTGGTCGCTTCCTGTCCAAAATGACTGCTGATGATGACCCAGAGGCCTTTCTGGTTACGTTTGAGAGAACCGCTGAGAGGGAAGGCTGGCCCAAAACCCAGTGGGCAGGATTGATCGCTCCCTTACTTACTGGGGAATCGCAGAAGGCCTATTATGATTTGGAATCCGTGGATGCAGGAGAGTATGAAAAGGTCAAGCAGGAAATCCTGGCGCGTCTCGGTGTCAACTTGGCCGTTCGAGCCCAGCGGGTCAACAGCTGGTCCTTCCGAGATGAGAGACCCCCAAGATCACAGATGTTTGACCTAATCCACCTGGCGCGAAAATGGCTACAGCCGGAGTCCTTGTCTGGGCCACAAATAGTGGAGCGTGTAGTCATGGATCGGTTCCTGAGGTCATTACCAACTCCTTTGCAGAAGTGGGTGAGTCAAGGAGACCCCAAGTCGGCGAACAACCTGGTGGAGCTTGTTGAGAGGTACTATGCTGCAGAGAACCTGGTCACCACCCCTACAGCCGCACGGACTTTCCACCCAAAGCCACGGTCTCCCTAGACAACCGGTAAGACTGTTCCAGGGGAAGTGGGTGGTCAGCATGGCAAGGAGACAGGGGGGAGGATTTTTGGTGCCAGAGTTGAAGTTTGGCGTCCCAAACAAGGGAAGCCACTGCCTGTCAACAAACCTAACTGGGGTAACATCAGGTGTTTCCATTGCCAGGAACTGGGACATGTTGCAGCAAACTGTCCATTGACAGATGATCCCATGCAGTGTGACATGTCTCTTAGAAGGCAGTCTATGTTTGCTGCTGTTTCATGCGCTGCTGCGCCAGGTGTAGGAAAACACATATGCCAAATGACTGTTAATGATAAGCCTATTGTAGCCTTGCTGGACTCGGGAAGTCTGGTGACTTTGGTTAAAGCAGAAATGGTTGAAAATGTGAATTTAAATGCAAAAAAAGTTGCTGTGATCTGTGTACATGGTGATACTCGGGAGTATCCTATAGCGACTGTTCGCTTTGAAACTGATTTAGGTACAGTGACCCATCCGGTCGGACTTGTGCCCCACTTAGTGCATGACGCCATCATTGGTAGAGACTTCCCTAAGTTTTGGGAACTGTGGGACGGTCCCGACTCGGTCACCGTAACTGACTCTGGTGGAGCCAGAACCCCTGGCTATCACCGACAATGTGGGTTTAAGGGATCTCTCTCAAGGTTCCCCGGATTTTCCTTTCTCTGTTATGGCAGGAGAACTGGAGGAGCCTGAGGAAGTCACCACAGTCAGTCAAGGTGGACAACCTTCTGCTGACCCTGAGGGTACATTGGAGTTTGCTGATCTTAATGTACACAAGGAAAACTTTGGTACCGAGCAGAGAAAAGACCCTACTCTTGCCAGGGCCTGGGAGAATGTAGTAATGGTTAATGATGTACCTGGCGAACCAGGGGACAGGCCCTGTTTTCCTTTTTTCAGCAGCAATGAGGATTTATTGTATCGTGTATATAAAAAGAATGATGAAATTGTTGAACAGTTGGTGGTCCCTAAGCCTTACAGATGAGTGGTCCTGGAATTGGCTCATGGACACTTACTAGGAGGTCATTTAGGGGTTGAAAAAACCACTGAAAGGGTGTTACGCAGGTTTTACTGGCCTGGAATACAGAAAGATATTGACAATTATTGTCAATCTTGTCCTGTATGTCAGATGTCAGCCCCACTACCCCACTTCCGAAGTCCTTTAGTGCCCTTACCCATTATTGAAGTGCCCTTTGAGAGGATCGCCATGGACCTCGTAGGTCCACTCCCCAAGTCTGCCCGGGGTCATCAACACATTCTTGTAATCATGGATTATGCTACCCGTTACCCCGAGGCAGTTCCCTTACGCATTGCATCTGCTAAGAACATTGCTAAAGAGTTGTTCATGGTGTTCAGTCGCGTTGGGGTCCCTAAGGAGATCCTTACGGACCAGGGCACCCCATTTATGTCACCAATAACTAAAGAATTGTGCAAGTTATTTAAGGTCACCCAGTTGCAAACCTCTGTATACCACCCTCAAACTGATGGCATTGTAGAACGCTTCAATAAAACATTAAAGAGTATGTTAAAAAAGGTTGTGGACAAGGATGGAAAAAACTGGGACTTCTTGATTCCGTACTTGATGTTCGCCATCAGGGAAGTACCCCAGTCCTCTACGGGATACTCTCCTTTTGAATTGCTTTATGGGAGACACCCTCGGGGACTCTTAGACATAGCCAAGGAAACCTGGGAGGGGGAGCAGACACCCCACAAAAGTGTCATTGAGCACATCGCTCAAATGCAGGACAGGATTGCAGCGATCATGCCTATGGTAAAGGAACACTTACTGCAGGCCCAGGCAGCCCAACAGAGAATATACAACAGGGGAGCCCGACTCCGTGTCTTCTCACCTGGTGACAGGGTCCTGGTGTTAGTTCCGACTGTCGAGAGCAAGTTCCTAGCTAAGTGGCAGGGTCCCTTCGAAGTATTGGAAAGAGTTGGGGAGGTCAATTATAAAGTGCATCAACCAGGAAAAAGGAAGCCAGAGCAGATTTACCATATTAATCTGTTAAAGCCCTGGAAGGATAGGCTAGCCTTAACTGCGAGGTCCGTCCCTGTGACATCTAGGGTTACTGAGTCCCCTCTGGTCACTGAGGTCACGGTTCCAGACACCCTGTCTTATTCCCAAAAACAAGAAGCTAGAGAGTTCCTGATAAGGAATAGAGAGAAATTTTCGGAGTTACCTGGTACGACTTCAGCAGTTCAGCATGATATTGTTACTGAACCTGGGGTCCGTGTCAAGCTCAAACCGTACCGAATTCCCGAAGCGAGGAGAAAGGACATTATTGATGAAGTAAAAAGGATGCTGGAGCTAGATGTCATTGAGGAATCCAATAGTGACTGGTCAAGCCCCATCTTTTTAGTCCCAAAACCGGATGGTACTTGGAGGTTCTGTAACGACTTCAGAAAACTCAATGCAGTGACAAATACCCAATGTCCAGAGTGGACGAACTTATTGACAGACTTGGCAAAGCCCGCTATCTAACTACTTTAGACTTGACCAAAGGATATTGGCAAATACCCCTGACTGGTAGCGCCAAAGAAAAGACTGCATTTGTTACCCCAGAGGGTTCATTTCAGTATAAAAAATGCCTTTTGGGTTGCAAAATGCCCCGGCGACATTTCAGAGGGCCATGGACAGGACCCTAAGACCTCACCGACAGTATGCAGCTGCCTATCTGGACGATATAGTGGTACATAGCACTGACTGGGAGTCTCACTTGCCCCGTGTACAGGCTGTTATGGATTCCCTCTTCAAGGAAGGTTTTACAGCAAACCCAAAAAAATGTGCCATTGGAAGCCAGGTATTTGGGCTACACTATTGATCGTGGAGTCATTAAACCTCAGTTAAACAAAGTAGAAGCCATCCAAGAATGGCCACGTCATGCAAACAAGAAGCAGGTCAGAGCCTTTCTTGGAATTGCAGGGTACTATAGGAGGTTTATCCCGAATTTTGCAACTCTAGCTGCCCCACTGACCGACCTTACGAAAGGGAAAGAATCAGTAATGGTGAAATGGTCCCCAATAGCAGAGGAGTCTTTCCAAGTCTTAAAGAAGGCTCTTTGTGCACAGCCAGTGTTGTACTCCCCTGATTTCTCCAAGGATTTCTTGGTTCAGACGGATGCGTCTGATGTAGGTATTGGGGCCGTATTGTCACAGGTACACAATGGGGAAGAACACCCTGTGGTATACCTGAGCAGAAATCTTAATGAACACGAGAGAAAGTATGCAGTCATTGAAAAGGAATGTTTAGCCATAAAGTGGGCCTTGGACGCACTAAGGTACTATCTGTTAGGGCGCCAGTTTGATTTGATAACTGACCATGCTCCTCTGAAATGGATGGCCCAAAAGAAGGAGACTAATAGACGGGTGAACCGATGGTTTTTGGCTCTACAAGATTACTCCTTCACTGTAAAACACAGGCCAGGTGTTGAGATGGGGAATGTAGATGCCCTGTCCCGTGTTCACTCCTGTTTGGCCACAGGTGTTCCAACCCTGGGGTTGAAACAAGGGGGGGATATGTAGCAGAGTGTCCCAGAGAGAGCCAGGAAAAGTTCTGTTCGGGGTTTATACATCACCCAGGCATCTCTCCTATACCTTTAGGGATCTCTGAGCCATGATCCAGTTCGGATCTTCGTCCTCTTCACCAGGCCAATTTAATCTCACCTGAGACAGACAGCAGGGCTCTCTCTCAGCCTGGGAACACAGACGTTTGTCTATGAGAGCGAAAGGTCAGTAAAACTACCTGTGTGTGTTTTTGGAAGATGACAAGCTGTAGGCTTGCTCAGTCTGTGTTAGTTAGGGACTGCATTGTGTGTAGTAAGTGCCGGGACACGGCTAGGGTTTTTGTTTATTATTATTATTACTGCTTGTTTTCTAAAAAAGGCACTGTACAGCACCTGTATATAGACTTGTATATAACACCAATAAAACCGTACTGTTTGTCACTACCTCCCTGGATTTGGTATCTGTGCCTGAAAAACTGCTTATCCCAGGGAACTTTGCACCTGCTACCTGTTCCCCAGCTTACAGTTCACATATATCTAAATAGGGTAAGTTTTGCTTCTTTGCATCCTCCCCCTGTCCTTTTTAATTACTGGAAGTTTTTAGGGGGTGGGGGAGCAGGTATCTGGTTTTGATTGAATGGAAGTTCACTCCCTCCCCTTCCCTCACAGCCTTCTAGGACACATTACAGGTCCCAGAAGACAGCAGGACCATTACAAAGTGCAGTGTGGCTCACGCATATGCAGTGGGAACCAACTGTGGAGCTGCAAAGCTAGTTTCCCCTAATTACTGAACCCTAAGCTGATTGAATAATTGGCTCGGTGAGGACAATGCTGGAATCCAGGACAGGTAAGTGTCCTTCTATTAAAGGTCAGCAGTTACAGTATTTGTAGCTGCTGACTTTTAATTTTTCTGGGGAGACTGGAGCTTCTCTTTTACTACTTTCAGTACCAAAAAACAATGCTAATGTCTACTGGTCCAAACAATGACGTACAGCTACCTCGTTCTGCAGTTTTTGTTTGAAATAATGAACCATGAATAATATTAAGTATTACTGGCAGTACCCGTTGCTCCATATTTTGGCAATAATATATTCTCTGTTTAATAATCATAATATGCCTGTTTGTCTAGAATTATGCAAGCCTTCAGTATACTATTTATGAAAAGCTGTCTGAGTTTGAAGCCCAATACCACTACAGTTAACTGTTGCTTCAATCCCGTTGCAGATGTACAGCATGTCACCAATATGTCTGCTAGTTGGGAGGAGGTCCTCATTCTAAGATGCAGCATCAGTCACATGGCCTACTGAAAGTACATACAGTACAGTATAAACATATATATGATATGATATAGTGATGCCAACCCTTCTTTCTTCTGCATGCCACACTGCCTTAATGCCTTACAGCAAGCTGTCCAGGGAGCCTAAATGGTTATCAATGAAGTGGGAGTTTAGCACAAGGACTTTTTTTTGTAGTAGTTTTGGAAGTATCCTCTAGCACAGCATACTCCACATATTTACATAGTTGCTAACAGTCCCGACTTGGCTGGGACATTCACGGAAATTCAGACCCATATCTTGGTCTGTGCCTGCCCCGGCCATAATCATGGAAAATAGGCTTTACCCCGGGCAGGGGCAGACTGGGCCCGGGTGTCTGATTCCCCCATAACAAAAGTCGCACCTCTGTGCCATCACCCTGTGTCATCTCGGGCGCCGCCCACATAGTAAGCTGGGTGGGCTGGTAGCCGGGACTGGGTGATGGATGAAGAGGGAGTGATGTAGGGTGCAGCGGCAGCTGGTCTGCCCCCCCCCCTCTTCATCCTTCTTTCTTTCTTTCTTACTTTGTTTCTTTTTTTCTTCCTTTCTTCCTTCCTTCCTTCCTTCCTTTTTTTCTTTCTTTTCCTATATAATACCACATTCTCTACTATGTAAGTCATCTCAGACTCTACCACACCCCCTTGAAGCCACACCCATTATTTAGAGCACTTGAAACTACACCGATTTTTCACCATGCGTTTTGAGTGCTGCATTTGTTGGCTCCTACTACACCTACTCTACAAACTAATGCCCCCCCCCCCACACCAATTTAAAGAATTCTCTACCTACAGAGAAAAAAATGTCCATACAAATTTAGCTGCTATAGTAGAAATAGGAGCTCCAGCATCACATCCAGGTCAGCCAAGGTAATAGGCAACGGATTTTCTCAAACAAATCTCTCAAGGATCAAGGCACTGCCAGAAGGGACATAATGCAAAAACATATTTAAAAAATGCAGTTTGTCTAGAGCAGCCCTTTTAATATGGCTTAAAGGGTTAGTTCACCTTTACCAAAAAACTACCCATGCAGGTAAGGGACACTTAAAAACAAATTGTGCAGCTTTGACCAAAGTTAAATAATGTCCTTGTTATAGGTGTATACTATTTATATAACTCCTGAAGCTTGGCCAAAAAAATCTCAGAGATGCCATCATCCTGTCCCGCCTTGTTGCAAAGATATCCCCAGCTAGTTCAAACCCCTTGCATATGCTTTCTCTCCCCCGTTTTAGCAGTTCTGAGGTCAATGATGCTGCGATGGAAGAGACAGAAGACCCAATTTGTGCGGTGGAAGGAGAGCTCACTACTGTGATGGTGGGGGTGAGCAGTAATGACGAAGAGTATTTTGGCAATGTCCTGGCAACAAGGCAGGACAGAATAATGCCATCTCTGGAAGTTTTTCACTAAGGCTTTAGGAGGTGCCAAACACATATTTGTGCAGTAAAGTAGTGGGCATAGCTCCTTACTGTCCCTAAATTTGAGGGACTGTCCCTGATTCGGGAACAAAGGCCCTCTGTCCCTCTTTTCTCCTCATTTGTCCCTCATTTTGGTCTGATCTATATAGTTGTATATAAAATGCATTGTCATTTTCATTCTTTATGTTCAATAAAGCTTTTTGGAATACAAAAAAAATGCACTATTTATTCCTAGTGCTATACCTTTCATCCACATTCTAAATTTCTGCATTTGTAAATTTCAAAAGCCAGAATAAAGGAAATGTAGTGGTAAAAAAAAGCACCTGTGGGTTTAACTAATCATTTTCTTTGCGTGTATAATTTGCCTTTAAGGAGGCGTAGCAGGGGGTGTGTCCAATGCCTACATAGTTTTGCTGATGAGTATCCCTTCTTCTCATGTCAAAAAGATGGGAGGTATGAGTGGGCACCAAATCACCACATACAGTACTTATACCCCTATTGCCAAAACTGCCATTACATTTAGAAAGTCTCCTTTATTTAAAAAAAAAAAAAATATATATATATATATATATATATATATATATATATATATATTGTAACAGGACGTCAAGTAAATGGTAAATGTGACAGGAAGTCAGGTAAATCTGTGAGTGTTGTCACAGATCGGAGATACAATTCACCAATTACTATAGGGTGTCGGCTGCAGAAGCCAGAAGAAATGTCTAAAGACGTTGAACAGACTTCAGCTGTTCAGAATGAGGGAGTTAAGGCTTCTATAATTTCTCCAAAG
Organism: Pelophylax lessonae; assembly: GCF_965119305.1. Taxonomy (NCBI): domain Eukaryota; kingdom Metazoa; phylum Chordata; class Amphibia; order Anura; family Ranidae; genus Pelophylax; species Pelophylax lessonae. Next base: position 128,472,265 of record NC_138778.1, on the reverse strand, counting down.
GAAGTCTAAGGATTGCTGCCTCCGGAAGCTGTCTCCTGAAGCTGTGAGCTGGGGACAGGAGAGCAGTCAGATGTATGCCTCCTGACGCTGTGTGGGCCTGGGAGAGGAATATACCTCCTGGAGCGATGTGTGCCTGAGGAGGGTAAAAAAAAAGGCTGAAGACTTCTCAAGGTGAGGACATGGACTGTTTTTCATGTGAAGGGAAAAACAAAGGATTGTTTCCTATGTGAAGAGTTCAATTAACATTTGTTGTGGGAAGATAAAACATGGACTATTGAGTGTCCGCTGTAGGATAAGAAAGTCTGCCCAACAGTAGGTTGGGGACAGACTTCCTTAGATAGGTTCCTGTGTGTGAGAAGGTAGCCGCCCATGGAGGCAAGGATTTATTTTGTGTTTTATTTTATTTTGGATGTTTTTGCTGCATGCAGTCTGGTGAAGAAAATTACATGAATAAACCACACTGTTTGCAACCACTTCTCGGCTATCTCCTTGTGAAAACGCACCCCCAAAGGGGTCATCCACGCCCGCCGACGAGCTAATCCCTTACAATATATATATGTAGCACTGTCCCTGTGTAGGGCTTGCTGTGTGATGACTTCTTATGCCTCCCTCTGATTACCTGCAGACAGTTGCTGGGGGTTTTCACATATCCCTCCTTACTCCCATTTGCTTGTTACTCAATAAACAGTCCAGGATATTTGGTTTTTGTATTTATTGTGGAACTTGAATGGGAGAAGGGAATAGTGGGATACTCCAACTGAACTATTCACAGTAGATAAGGACAACTTTCACTTGGCCTCACCAGTAAGGATGATCGAACTTTTGAAAAGTTCGGTTCGGCCAGAACATCCGAACTTCCCGAAAGTTCGGCCCGGATTTCAGAACCACATTGAAATCAATGGGACCCGAACTTCGGTAATCAAAAAACACAATTTTTAAGCCCTAAAACCCAATAAATGCCCCTAAAAAGTGCCTAGGGTTCTGGGTCATGCCCCATTAACTATTAATCACACAAAAAAAGTTTTTAAAAATTGTCATTTTTGATAAAAAAAGCCAATTATTGAAAAAAAAAAAAAAGAGAGAGATTTTTTGATTTTGACTTTGGATTTAGTATCTGGGGGGTCTAAAAGGTGTACATGTGAAGTTTCAGCTCTGTAGCATGTCCAGAACCATGAAAAAAAAAGAGATAATTTTTCAGTAGAACAGGGGTGTGGGACCCTCCTTTAACACCTATATGATCTTTTTTTCTGGTTCTGGACATGCTACAGAGCTGAAACTTCACAGGTACACCTTTTAGACCCCCCAGACACAAAATCACACAAAAAAAGTTCTTTGTTCTTAAAAATTGTCATTTTTGATAAAAAAAAGCTAATTATTGAAAAATTAAAAAAAAAAAAAAAAAAGATTTTTTTGATTTTTACTTTGGATTTAGTATCTGGAGGGTCTAAAAAGTGTACATGTGAAGTTTCAGCTCTGTAGCATGTCCAGAACCATAAAAAAAAGATTGTTTTTATTAGAAAACTTTCAGCACAGGAGGTTGGCTTCGCTGCTGTAACACCTTGCCGGTTTAATAGTGTAATGTTCCGGTACCTATGGTACCCTTGTTCCTATATTTCTCCTCTCTTTGCGTCCAATCTTGTATAACAAAGGACGCATACACCTTTAAGACCGGATGACATCACTGCCGAGCGCCGCTATGAGCAGCTATTTCAATCGCCGGTTTGCTCTCACTCATCGCTCGTTCAAACCCACATGTTCATCGCACCTACGCCTGAGAAGTCAGAGCTGCTGACATACCTTCCTTGCTGAACTAAAGCCGGAAACCTCGCTGGTGATCCGTATCCCGCTACGGGATCACCCCTCTCCAATGGACACTGTTATTCCTAACCTATCTAAGTGATAAGTACCCCGCAGGGGATTCTTACTAACCAATCTCCTACTGTCATCTACTGCAATTACCAAGACTATCTGTATCTATCTATTCACTATCATCTGCATAAGACTGTTAGCTCTTGGGACTACCTTGAACTATCCTTGCACTAGGTTACTCTGTCTAAAGTATACTCCATCTGTGTCCTCTTACCATCTGCACTATACTTGACATCAGAACCTATCTGCTTACCATCACCTGCAACTCTCCTATACTACTTCTAGTGCTCACCATACAATAGCCTGTCTCTCATCTATATATCCTCATATACTCTATCCCTCCATTTAAACATCTATTAATATATATATAGTATATAACAGGCTGTACACGGTGATGAAGTCCTGAGAGTTGGATATGTTGTTCAACAGATTCTCTACAAGGCTACTGAGTGTAATAATTCTGCAGCTGTAAATCCATCCACAAACAAAAACGCATGAACGTTACAAATAGCAGGCATTTTTTGGGTTCTTTGCAGTCAGGAAAAACATCTGAACTTGTGTATAGTGGTACTGTGCACAAGTTCAGGATGTTTTGCCTGCCTCCAAAAACCCCCAAAAAATGCCAGCAAAAACACACCTGGGAATTTTTTTTTTTGACGCTAGGGTTTTTTTTGGCATTTTTTGGGGTTCTTTTGAGGCAGGCAAAACATCTGAACTTGTGTATAGTGGTGTATATACACACATACATATATTTATATACACACCTAGACATATATAGGTGTGATAGTAGCAGAAATATATGCTTGCGCTAATGAAATCATTTACAGTAATATATTTTTGCTACTATCACACCTATATATGTCTAGGTGTGTATATAAATATATGGACAAGTATATTTCCAAAACATCTGGGATGCCAAGGTTCACCATCACTGATCTAGAGGCAAGGCCCATCTGCCTTTCTTTGCCAGAGTGACTGCTATACAGCCACAGCAAGCGCAGGATTTTTGTTGGTGACATAGTACTTACAGTACATGTGCAACATGCTTCTTATTACCAATATAGTGGTATTTCTTAACCACTTTCTGATCACATGATTACTATGATTCGCTATGGTAGTGGTCATATGTTTGGAAGCCCACCCCACCGGCTTCTGTTCATAACCAGAGACCAGAAGTAGCCTGCGACAGCATAACCGCTGTGCCGGGGGTGCGCAGTGAGCTCACCCTGCTCAGAGAACTTGGCTGCCATGAATGTATCTACATGGCATACGGGAGTAGGACCATCTTCTTTGCCACTGCACATGTGTTGCAAGGTTGGCAAGAGGTTAATGAATTTCTCAGCCAAAGCATCAGAATGTAAAAATGCTGCACAAAAGATTTACCTGATTTTGTCAGTGTGTTGGAAATAGCAAGAAAACTGTTGCATGGCTTTCATGAAATTGGTGCAGAACTTTCTAATATAGACGTAACGCCAGAAAACTGTCAGGCTCTGCTAAAAGGTATATGTATAGAAAGAATAACCGCGCTAAGTAAATGGGTTAAAGCAGCAGCTTAAAGTGTGACATACACCAAAAAAAAATTAAATAGACAAGCTGCGCTTCTCAAAGTGAAAAGTGCTGTGACCACACAGTATCAAAATGTGAAATTTCAGTAAAAAAAAAAAAAGTCCCTTGATCAAAATTCCAGAAAAAAACTATACAATAAGTGTCCATAGGGTTCACTAGGTGTAAACGAATATCCACTAGTGGTACAAACTGCTTACCAGAATATATTAGATATTATGCCAAATTCAGGGGTTTGCACACCCAGAATCTCCTATGGGTATCCCACAGCCAGATCGAAATCTCCACTATATTTCCAAGTCTTGGACCGTACAGTAGTCTCAGCAGGCATTAAACCACGTACATATAAAAGAAAATGGTATAGGATCTGTGAGGGATTAGCTCGGTGGCGGGTGTGGATGACCCCTTGGGGGGTGCGTTTTCCCAGAGAGGTAGCCGACAAGTGCTTGCAAACAAACAGTGTGGTTTATTAAATGGTGTTTTCTTCACCAGGCTGTATGCAGCAAAACATCCAAAATAAAATAAAACAGAAAATAAATCCTTGCCTCTGTGGGCGGCTACCTTCTCACAACTGGAACCTGCCTAAGTGTCTGTCTCCAACCTACCGTCGGGCAGACTTCCTTGTCACATAGCGGACACTCAATAGTCCTTTTATAATAGCTTCACAGGGCAACACAGTCCTTTTGTTTCTTTCACATCAACAGTTCGTCTTCTCACCTTTGAGACGTATTCACCCTTGGTTACCGTCCCGGGCACACATCACTCCGGGGGGTCTTCTCCCAGGCCCACACATCCTGTCGGGAGGCACACGCTGACTGTCCTCCTGCTCCCAGCCCACATGGCTTCAGGACACAGCTTCTGGAGGCAGCAAACAATAGGAATTTCTCTGAACAAATTATAGAGCCTTAACTCCCTCATTCTGAACAGGTGAAGGCCTTTCAACTTCCTGCTGGCTAGCTCTGTAGCCAACACCCTAAATTAATTAATGGACTTTCTAAATCAGGTGGAAATGTATCTCCTTCCTGTGACTACATTCCCAGATTTAGCTGACTTCCTGTTACATACCCCCCCCTCTTGTTTCAACCCTAGGGTTGGGACACAGATTTCCAGGCACGCATGTGTCAAGCACTGCTGACTCACTGATAAGCCTCCTATTATCCTCAAGCTTCCGGATGAAACTGTTTTGTCATCTTCATTGACGGATTTCTCATAAATGCCACACAGTTTGTCTCTCATCTCATATACACATTCTTCAACTGCATTTTTGGCATCATTTTGCTCCTTCTCGTTTCTGTCATCTTCATTGACAGCTTTCTCATAAATGTCAGACAGCTTGTCCCTCATAACCGTCTGTCCAATCGACCATGGAGGACCGTGATCCATAGGCAACTCAATTGGGCTAGTCTTAATGTCTTCAACATTCTTAAGACGCCTCTCTCTGCAATCCATAAATGTTTTCCACAAAACTTTGAGAACCTTTGCTTCACTAAGCTTTGTTCCAAGTAGGGACTCTTGACATCCCTCTGTGACTTGAGTTGCCTCTCCATACAGCTGTACACAATCATTGACTTTTTGTTGTAAAAGGGAATGATCTTCCTTCTTGAGCTTTGCTTGCTCTAAGATGCTGTGCAGAGGATTTTCCAATTGAGACAACAGGCTGTCACACATTTCTTCAAAGTGACCCCTGTTCCTTTTCCCAGAGATATCAATATCATTCAAACATTTCATATTCATAGGCAGATCTGAAGCATTTGCACTCATCAACTTCTTAAACTTTTCGCCCTCCTGAGCGAGTCGCAGTAAAGGCCTACTATTTGATTTGATATTCAGTTTATATTTCTTGCCAAACTCTTCACAGAAGTAGCCAACCAGAACATCATCAACTTTCCTTCCACCAACATAGGGGTCAAAGGCAACAACACAGTTGAACCCAGCGATCTGGGTGGTATCCATTATAGACCTCCTCTCTGCATCAGTGAAGAAGCATGGAACTGCAACACATTCTTTTACAGGTTTCTTCAATGCACTTTCTGCTGAACTATTTGACCGCTCAAGGTCACCTAGTTCTTTTTCTCTATCTGAATTCCACATGGAATGCATCTCAAGATCACGATCAAACTTCTGCCACCCGTCTTTCACCAGTTCCATTTTGGAAACACTCCCTGAAAGGCACTTATTCATTTGCTTCACGTTTTCACCAACAGCCTTAGTTTTCTCCACTAGGTTTTCAGCCTGAACTGAGAAATCACCACATTTCTTACTCAGCTCCTTTGTTTGCTGAAGCTCTAATGATACATTTTCCAATGCTTGAAGTTTTTGAAGGAACGGTTTATTCCAAAGGGGTGATTCAAGCCACGTGTCATCACATTTCTGAGGCTCACTCAGGACAGACCCCAAAACACTGATCCTTTTAAAAACTGCATCAGGCACACTATCCCCTCTTTGGGACAGATCCTCTGTTGCCTGGAATTCCTCTTCCAGTTCCTGCAACGGAATCTTCATCTCTTCTACTTGCTGTTCTAAGGCTCGTTTAGACTTTTCTAGCTCCTGAACGCTTTTCTCAACCTCATCCTTGTAGCTGACCACATGTTCCATCTCTGTACATAGCTGCTTGTTAACTCTTTCTAGTTCAGCCTTGGACTCTAGAGCTTCCTCCAAAGAGCGAGCCAAGAACAGGGCTTTGCTCTCGTTATCCCGCGCCTCCGCTTCTGCGCGGTCGCGTTCTTCTGCATATTTTGCAGACACAGTCTTCTCTTCACCAAGCATCTGATCAAACTTCTTTTTCACATCTTCAACACGCTGTAATGAAGCAACGCTTTCTTCCATGCGTTTTTTCATATCCGCTATCTGAGCTTGCAATGTTGCGACTTGCTCTGATAGGTTTTTCTTTGCTTCCGCCTCCTCTTTTAATTGTTCCAGGAAGCCATTTTTCTCATCTTCCATTTGTTTGAGCTTTGTGCTAAAACTCAGCCTTTGACACCTCTCTTCCTGTAAGAGTTCCTGCGTGTCTTGCAGCTGCGATTCCAAGATAGAAAAATCTTCCGCAATTTCTCTAGATTTGCTGTCTGCTTGAGAAAGCTGATTTGTAACATTGTCCAACTCAACCTGCAGTCGGTTTGCCTTCTCTGACAGCTTAGCACACAATCGGTCACCTTCTGACACCTTGACTTGCGATTCCAGAAGCTGTGCCTCTACTTTTTCCCTCTTATGTTCACAATCTCCTTTTCCCTGCATAAGAGCCTTCACCTCATTGGCTAGTTTCTGGGAATGAGACTGTAATTCTGCCACACAGGCTTCTTTCTCCTTTAACTGCTGCTGGAAACGTTGGGCTTCACCTTTCCAACTTTCACAGTCTGCACGTAATTCATCTACCACATTGCTCAAAGTGGTGAGCTCATACACAGTACTCAGTAATTTAGCCTCTCTTTCACTTTTCTCGTTGTCGCTGAGAGACTATGTCGTTTTCAGAGCGACATTCTGTTCCTGCGACTCCTGCAGGTCTATTTTTGTAACTTCCAAACACTGAAGACTTTTTTCCAGCTGATTACGCAACTCCAACATATCAGCCATACTTTGCTTCTGCAAAGTCTGAATTTCACTTTCCTTTTCCATGAGGATGGTTTCTTTCTCCATTATAGTCTCTCTGCGTTTTTGCAACTCGACCAAAAGAAGAGCAGTGGATTCTTCCCACTGTGACACATGAGACTTGAGTAGTTCATTCGTTTCCTGCAAGTTTCTATGCTCCATCTTAAGCAATTCCACGGCTTGTTCCTTTTCTTCCATTTTCCGTTGCAAGGCATCCAACTCAGCCCTGCACACATACTCGGTTTCCTCCAAACCGATGGCCTCCATTGGCTGCTGGCGTCTCTGTTTCCAGCCTGCCATGCTCTCTTGATGAGCCTTTTGTTGAGCTGCAAAGCTCTGCTGAAAATCCGCATTTGCCTGCTGTTGAGCTGCATTTGCTTGCTGTTGAGCTGCATTTGATATAATCAGATGTTTCAACATCTCCTCCATTTTGAGTTTACTTTTCATCTGAGCACACTGCGTCTCCATAGCAGTTTCATCAGTGTTGCTAGGGACAACAACCTTCCTCTTTAGTAGACTCTCTTTAGGCATGGATGGGGCTGGTTCAGACGGCAACATCCCCTCCATCCATAGAATCCGGTCTCTCATTTCATCTATCTTTGCATTTTTCAGGCGTTTGGACCGCCCCATCTTCAATAACTCCACAAACAAATTTTTCACAGTCCAGCAAACAATTTTCAGACCACTGTCTCTTCAACACATGTAGTTTTTCTCTCTCTTGCGGGATCTCTTTTCCTGCGCACACAGTTTGTGCAGTCACTTGCACCAGACACAACAAAGTTCATCAAATAATTTTGAGACCGCTGTCTCTTTAAAACACTTTTTTTTTTTTTTTTTTTCTGTCAGGATCTTCTCTCCTGCACACATAGATTGTGCAATCTCATGCACCAGATAAAGTTCATCAAACATTTGCACTTCCTTGCAGGGATCTTGCTGCTTCTGCCCACTGCATACCTCCACCATATGTGAGGGATTAGCTCGGTGGCGGGTGTGGATGACCCCTTGGGGGGTGCGTTTTCCCAGAGAGGTAGCCGACAAGTGCTTGCAAACAAACAGTGTGGTTTATTAAATGGTGTTTTCTTCACCAGGCTGTATGCAGCAAAACATCCAAAATAAAATAAAACAGAAAATAAATCCTTGCCTCTGTGGGCGGCTACCTTCTCACAACTGGAACCTGCCTAAGTGTCTGTCTCCAACCTACCGTCGGGCAGACTTCCTTGTCACATAGCGGACACTCAATAGTCCTTTTATAATAGCTTCACAGGGCAACACAGTCCTTTTGTTTCTTTCACATCAACAGTTCGTCTTCTCACCTTTGAGACGTATTCACCCTTGGTTACTGTCCCGGGCACACATCACTCCGGGGGGTCTTCTCCCAGGCCCACACATCCTGTCGGGAGGCACACGCTGACTGTCCTCCTGCTCCCAGCCCACATGGCTTCAGGACACAGCTTCTGGAGGCAGCAAACAATAGGAATTTCTCTGAACAAATTATAGAGCCTTAACTCCCTCATTCTGAACAGGTGAAGGCCTTTCAACTTCCTGCTGGCTAGCTCTGTAGCCAACACCCTAAATTAATTAATGGACTTTCTAAATCAGGTGGAAATGTATCTCCTTCCTGTGACTACATTCCCAGATTTAGCTGACTTCCTGTTACAGATCCCATAGCGTAAAACTTATATATGATGTATAAAATAACTACTAAGTGCACAAAATGTTGAGCGTGAATTATATCCCACTGGACTGTGAAGCTTCAATAAGTGACAGATGATTCAGAATATGCCAACACCACCGCAAGTGTAGTGACCACCACCAAGTGTGCAAACTGCTTACCAGATGAGTGTAATAAATCGCCAACTATATTTGTGTTTCAAACACCCAACTTCATCCAAAGAATAGTGACCACCACAAGGTGAAAACGTCATATCTGACGAAACGTACGTCAGTTGCGGCGTGCTGACGTCATCAGAGTGAGACGGAGGACGGGCTGAAGATCCGACCGTCCGGTGGCTTGTCAATATCTGTTCTCAGCGCTCTCCCATTGATGTTTGTAAGTTGCTTTCTTTTTGGTTTTAAAATAAAATACACAGTTTTACGCTATAGGGTATTTTATATTTTTATTCACGTGACCCTGTGACATGCCTGGACTGGGAATTTGAATTCTTAACACCATTTGGAGGTCATTTGAGTCTTCCCTTATTCTGAACATTGGAGTATATGAGACCTTTGGTTGATCTGATATCTACTTTGGCGGTACTTATAACTACATCTGGTAAGCAGTTTGTGGATTGGGGTGGCAGTCACGTTTTCCTGTGTGGAGTCTGGTGTACATCTGGATTGTCCTACATATCTTTTTTCTGGCTAATCATATGTTTAGTTCTGGTAAGCAGTTTGCACTATTGGTGGTGGTCACTATTCTTTGGATGAAGTTGGGTGTTTGAAACACAAATATTATTAGCGATTTATTTCACTCATCTGGTAAGCAGTTTGCACACTTGGTGGTGGTCACTACACTTGCGGTGGTGTTGGCATATTCTGAATCATCTGTCACTTATTGAAGCTTCACAGTCCAGTGGGATATAATTCACGCTCAACATTTTGTGAACTTTGTAGTTCTTTTATACATCATATATCAGTTTTTTACGCTATGGGATCCTATACCATTTTCTTTTATATGTACGTGGTTTAATGCCTGCTGAGACTACTGTACGGTCCAAGACTTGGAAATCTAGGGGAGATTTCGATCTGGATGTTGGATACCCATTGGATATTCTGGGTGTGCAAACCCTTGAATTTGGCATAATATCTAATATATTCTGGTAAGCAGTTTGTACCACTAGTGGATATTCGTTTACACCTAGTGAACCCTACGGACACTTATTGTATAGTTTTTTCTGGAGTTTTGATCAAGAGACTTTATGGACTTTTTTTTTTTTACTGAAATTTCACATTTTGATACTGTGTGGTCACAGCACTTTTCACTTTGAGTAGCGCAGCTTGTCCATTTAATTGTGCTAAAAGGTATGTGATACATGCTTTAATGTACCACCCTCCTCATTGTGTTAGCCTAGTAGTAGTATCAGGTTAAAGCTGGAAATAAATGGATTAAACCGGCCCAATTTCATCCATCTATGACCGCTGCCATTCAACAGAACATTAGTCATATGGAATGTTGTTCGATCAGCGGCTACAGCCAATCAGCTGCAACACTAATCAGTGTATTCTAACAGTAGAGGATTCTCCACTGTTGAGAAGCAATATCACAGCAGTGATTTCTCCATTGACCTCACTTGTGTGGATAGAGGAATCTGTTCATTTTTTCGATCATTCCATTGAATAAACTATGGCCAGCTTTAGTCTGAGTCCTGGTTCACACTGGTGCAATGTGGGAAATCCTGCGATTCAGTGCTGGTTCCCGCATCACACCTGAATCGCACAATGGTTCACAATGACATCTGCGAACCGCTGCAGTTGTCAATGTAAGGTCAATGACAACCCCAGATCGGTTCCCAGATCCAAATGCAAACTAATAAATGTTACAGGAATCGGATTGCTTGGGTGTGAATACCCATGCGATCCGATTCCAGTGCAGACCAAAAAAAAAAAAGGATCCTGCACCATTTTGGTGTGAATGCGATGCAATTTCAGCCATACAGTTTGTATGGCTGAATTTGAATCTCACAGACATTGCATGTGATCTGGGTAGCAATGCGGTGCAAATCACATGCGAAGTCTGATCGCACAAGAGTAAACCCAGCCTTAAGGTATTTGTAAACCCCCTACATATACCCATTGAAGTAACTGGCCTCTGGTGATACACAGAGATTAAACAAATACTCCTACATAAGTTGTACTTATTTATCTTCTGTCTTCTCTTCTCTACATCAATTCAAAGTCCAGACTTTATACATCATGTCTGAGCTTTCAGAAAACAGAGGGCAGGAATCTGAAATTATGCACTGTGGAGCTCAGTAAAGAAAGCTCTAAGATCTGATCTGTGTACCTCTTTCACATAGTACACAGGAACAGATTTGAGGCTGTCAACCACAGGTTGTGTGCTGGAAACCCCACTCCTGTCACCTTTTTCTTTTGGTGTCAGGAAAACGCAGAAGTGACTCATGCATATAGCAGGGGAGCAAAGCAGCAGACAAAAATGACACACAGGGGGTGATTCACTAACGTGCTAATTATTGTGCCAGACAGTGCTAATCATTCAAATACATGGGATGCAGGTGGCAGCTGTTCAGATGGAGCAGATTATTTTGCGCTTGCACACAGAGTCCTTTGGTACATCTAAAGTGTAGGCTTTCGTACTTGCGCGATTTCTGCCCTCTGTTTTCTGTTAATTAGCTTAGTTTTAAGATAATTAAAAAGTTAATGTTATATTAGTTATATAAGTTATTTCAATATTAACTCTATAGATGGTGCTCATATCAACAATTTTCTGGATGTGCACCTTGGCTTGGTTGGTAAATGTCATATCTACCAAATTTTTATTGTACCTGTATATTTAAAAAAAAAAAAAAAGGGTGCATTTTATTGATAAGAGTCTTGTATCATTGGTGGACCTGCAACTTGCTCAAAAACATCTTAAACATTTTCTTAATACACTCCTTAATATGTGCCTGTGCATTCAGCAGTGTGGCCAAGTGACTAGCCTGCTACACTAATCAGTGTGCAATCTGATGCAAACTCTATGCAATCTAATTCTAATTATACAGCTCATGCCCACATTGAGCAGTGTAGCCAGGTGATTAGCCTATACACACTATGCAATATTTACAAGTTACTTGAGATACAACCTTGTCAAGATACAATCAAATTTAATTCATTAGACAAAGCACAAAGGCCCCATTCTTCGACAACATGTGGCACGCACGTCTTTAGAAAGCATGGGCACTCCAATATCTATCACTGACTCTTGTTGAAGAACTAAGTGATTATGTACCCCCAACAACTACATAGGAGAGAGAGATGGTGAGGTTGCTGTTTGCACCAAAACAGATCCACTTTCCAGAAATGCATCTGAGTGGAGGACCTGAAGATGGATTGCTCCCCACTGAAACCACAAGCAGGACCACGCCTGTCAAATGATAGCAAAAGTTTACGTTAAGTGATCTTTTTTGGGTATTCACTTGAATCACTACCACCGTAGGGTTTGCGGATGACAGGGTTCCCTACTCCTATTCAGCCAGGCAAATAGCATTTTCCAGCTTTCATCCAGAGATAAGGAACAGTCTTTCAGCTTTGTTTTGAGGTTTTTTTTTTTTTTTTTTTATTTAGGAGTAATAACATGGATGGGGAATATGGATTATGGGATGCCCAACTTGACAGTAACAAAAACAGGGACAACTTCCTCTCTATGTACAACTCCAATTGATTCTCCTCCTTTACTTTTGTAGCACCCTCCTAGGTAGGTGTTAGAAGAGAGTATAGTATTTGGGTCTTTCTGCTTACCAGGAAGATTGCCATTTAATTTTTGCATGCTGTCTGCCTACCAGGGAGCAGGATCTATTGATAGGGTCTGCTCATGGGGCTCAGGTGAAGCTCAGCTTGTCTGAATGTTTCACACTGGTCCAATAGGGAGGAATATTGGACAGTGGGAGGAAACCTGATAAGTGAGGGCACATGCATTGTTACAGCCCTGGTTATTGGCAGAGGAACGTGCCTCGTTGCATGCCGGGTAACTGTATAAATGCAAAGGGCACATTTCCTCGGGGTCTTCAGCTGGAGAGCAGGGTCCCTGAGGGAAGGGGCGACTGCCCCTCCTCTGTAGAAGTTGCCATGAGGCCTTGGGTAGTCGATCTGAGGGCCGGAAAGTCAGAGAGAACCTGAACCCAGAGGTCCTGCAGAGCTGACTGGAAGGGAGACACCAGGAAGGATCAGATTCTTCCTACTGTGAGTACAAATCTGTGTAATGAGGCCTGTCCTGTGAGGGCCATCCCTTCAACTAGAAGAGTCAGTGGACGGGTTTCAGTTCAGGGGATGCTAGAGCGTGTCCTGAAGATAAAGTAGCTGCATCAAGTCTGCTGCTAAAGAGAGCAAGAAGACTTAATTCTTCCATACAAGTGGAAGTATGGTAAAGGCAGTGTGTCTGCTTCCACAAGTAATCTGGTGAGGCCAATCTAGAGTTGTCCTTATCTACTGTGAATAGTTCAGTTGGAGTATCCAACTATTCCCTTCTCCCATCCAAGTTCCACAATAAATATAAAAAACCCAAGTGCCCTGGACTGTTTATTGAGTAACGAGCAAACAGGAGTAAGGAGGGATAAGTGAAAAACCCCCAGCAACTTTCTGCAGGTAATCACAGGAAGGCCTAAGAAATCAACACACAGCAAGCCCTATGGGGACAGTGCTACACTTTGTAGATCTCTGATTGATTCCTTTCTTGGCAATTAACAGTCTCTGTTAAAAAAAGCAAAAGTAGCACAAAGTGTTGTAAGCTGCATTCTGGAGTACCTCCAACTCCCTTGTAGACACTGATACCAGCTCTACCAACTGCAGGAAATGCTTCTTCACCAGCCCACCTGCCTGCTTCTTCACCAGTCTACCCGACTGGCTCTCTTCACCAGTCTACCAAACTGACTCTCTTGACCAGTCTACCCGACTGACTCAGGAGATCTTCCAGGGCAAGGTTTAGGGAAGATTTAAGCATACTGCTATCTTCCAGAGAGACCTGCTTCTTTTGACAGTTTTTGTAAGTCCCTGAACCGTGCTGCAGTACTCACACTGTCCTTCTTGCTCCTGCTGCCTCTGAGGGATGGCTTCCTTCAAACTGCTTCTGTTATTAAGATCCTCCCAGGCCAGCAATCGAGCTCCAGTCCAAGGCAGAGAATCCCCTAACCCGCAGATTGGGGAGTTCGCCTCAAGGGCCACCGACAGTCCCCCCAGCACTTCATCTCCATCTTCAGCCCAACTTCTCTGCCAACATGACTCATCTGTACTTAAGGGCTGGAGATTAGTCAAGCTCCCCCGAATATGCAGAACAACCCTCAAGCTTCCAGAATATTCTCCAACAATCTAGAACCAGGGGGAGGCACCAGAGAGCTGCCTGCATGAGTCATCCAGCCCTGAACTCCAGTAAAGCCTGACCCAGATTTCATGACTCAGACTTATCCCTAAGTGGGTGCTACACACTTCTTTGTGCAGCCAACATCTTTATTTTATTATTTGGCAGGGCATTTTTGAAAAAATTAAAAGGAAGACACCTGGGGCGTGGCTTGGACATGGCGGTGTGAGGACGCTTTTACATGGTGCTCCCGCTCCCCGGCCTCCCTTCTCTGCAATTCTTGGTAGTTATCTGCTGATATGAGCGTCCGTAAACGTAGGAAGACCAAGCCTGCACTTGCACCGTCTTCCAGGGCGGCATCGACTACCCCTATCCGCTCCTTCTTCCCGGACTCTAGGAGCCCGACACCAAAGGCCCTGTCTCTGCAACCACGTGTGGGCCTGGGACCCCCAGTTGCCTCCTCTCCTGGTCAAGGGCCCTCTCTTCCGCGGGCTGTATCACCCATGGCCTCCGTCAGCGCACCTCCTACCTCTCATCCTCCGTCGGAGGTGCAGATCGGCGATACCAAGGAGCTATGGACTCTTCTCCGGGCGCTGCCGACCAGGGCCGACATGGAGGCCATAGTCGCTCAAGTGGCGGAACAGCACAAGCGGGACTTTCAGCAGCTCGGCGGGGAAGTGGCTCAGCTGGATACCCGCTTGTCTGCGGGTGAAGCAACAGTTAGTGACCTCCAGGCACGGGTGTCCGCTCTGGAACAGTCTCAGGCCTCCCAGAGTGACGCTCTGGCCGCCCACCAGCTCCGAATGGAGGACTTCGAGAACCGGAGCCGCCGTAATAACTTGCGGCTCCGCGGCATCCCAGAAGCTACCGGACCCGAGGACCTTCTGGAGACGGTACGGGCTATTCTATCCCTCGTCATGCCACAGGAACCCCAGGCATCCTTTGAGTTTGACAGAGTCCATCGCGCCCTGGGTGCCCGATCGTCGGACCCTTCCAGACCCAGGGACGTGATCTGTCGCCTCCACCGGTACCCCGTCAAGGAGCGGGTGCTGAGGGAGGCCTGGGCCAAGGGACCGGTGGAGTTCGATGGTGCTTCTATCCAAATTTTCCCGGATGTAGCCCGTGGCACCCTGCAACGTAGGGCGATGCTGAAGCCCTTACTGGAATGGCTTAGACGTCCGGATCTCTCCTATCGCTGGGGATTCCCCCTACAGCTCACAGTGAGGAAAGCTGGATCGTCCTTCACCCTTCGGAGACATGCGGACTTACCTGCCCTGTTCGAGTTTATTGGAATTCCTCCTGTGGATCTGCCGGACTGGCTGGCGTGGCTCCCGGATCGAGACCCCCGCCGGGGACCTGGACGACCCGACCCACCCCTGCCGCGGAGACAGCGCTGGCTTACTCAGCGTTCCCGAGGGAGCTCCCGAGGGCCGGAGGTCGCGGCCCCTGAGACCTGACCTACTGACTGCCTTGGTCAGTGAGTATGGCCCCATCCCTGCTCCTGCTTCTCCTCCCTTCCCTTGCCCCGGACCCCGCTGCATTTCGCTGCCCGCTGATGGATGAGACTGGCATGTGTATTCGGTGCTTCCCGTGATCTTCCCGTCGGCTCCGGACCCCCCCGCCCCTCTGCCGGCTGCCCCCCCCCCTGTTTTTCCTCTCCCGGGACTGCCATCGTGGATGCATGCTGCCCCCCCCTCCCGTGATGTCTAAACCGCTGCCCGTTGCTGGCTGACCGACCCTGCTCCGTTTCTCACTGTGTCCCGCCTCCCGGCTCTCTCGGCTCCCTGCTGCTATGGCTCTAGAAATGCTGCTTCTCCAGGAAGGTAGCCGTGCTTGTTTCCAAGGACTGAATACCGTGGACGGCTTCCTCAGGAGCTGAGGGGGGGGAGGGTGGAATGCTGCTTTACTGTGGGGCTGTGGGGTGTCTGTGTTATGGGGGTAATGTGCTGAGCACCCTGCTGGGACCACTGTCACTTGCTCTTTCTCTACTGTCCCTTCTCAGGGGTGGAGGGGGTGTCCCAGTTCCTTACCTTGTGCTCCACCTCCTGTTCCTTTGCACTTGTCTCTCCCCTCCCTGCCATCTAGCCCCTTGCTGTCCCTTCCCTCCCTTCCCTTCCCTCCCTTCCCTCCCTTCCCTTCCCTCCCCTCCCCTCCCTTCCCTCCCCTCCTTTCCCTTCCCTCCCCTTCCCTCCCTTCCCTTCCCTCCCCTCCCCTCCTTTCCCTCCCCTCCCCTCCCCTCCTTTCCTTCTTTTCTGTGGTCCACAGGGGGTGTTCTTCTATATGGCGTGGTGGGGGGGTGGACTCTCCCCCGGCCCACGGGGCTCCTCCTGCTGGTGTGGCGGGCCCCCTCCTGGGTGGGGTTGGGGGATGGACTGCTCTCAGGGTCTGGGAATGGCTGGGTATGATTACACATGTCCTCGCTTTCTATGGCATGGCTGCTTAAGCCAGGCTCCCTGGTACTTTTCAACATATCTACTTGACTGATGCCATCGGTGCTGTGTGAGATGGGTGTCGACCTGGCCCGCGATTTTACCACGGGCCTTTTGTTTTATGTTCTGCCGCTATCTCTTCCGCGTTGCACCGAGGGCATGGATGTTTTTGCAGCTGTTTTTCCCTTTTTATGTATTTTCTGATTCCCCTCTGCCATGTGGGGGTCACTCTCGGGGTTCTCCCCGTCCCCTGCCTCCCTCATTCCTCCTTCCCTTGTCCCCCCCCCTTCTGTTTTCCTCCTCCCTTCCGTTTTCCTCCTCCCTCCCCCATCCCCCTCCCTCTTCCCCTTCCCCCTCCCTCCTCCTTCCCCCCTCCCTCTTCCTCCCCTTCCCCTTCCTCCCCTTCCCCCCCTTCCCCCCTTCTTCCCTGTCCTTGTCGTGTTCACCCCCCTCTTTCCCCCTTCCTCTCTTACGCCTCTCCCCCTTCGCCCCTCCCCTTCTTTCACCCCTCCCTCCTTCCTTCCCCTTCCTTCCTTTTGCCCTTCCTCTCCTCCCCTCCCCCTTCCTCTCCTTCATGTTTCTTCCCCCTCCCCATGGGGTCATCTCACTTGTGTACTGATGTACTTGGTACCGCGTGTGGGGCCGCAGACCCAGGGACCAAAGTGTCCTCCCCGGTGTCGCGGCCCGTGCCTCTCGCAGACTGAGCCGTCTCTGGCGGCCTTCGATGTCAATATTCTACGTATACATTGTTGGTCATTTTTCCTGGGCATGTTCTCTACTGCTATACTGGTTACCGGACGTTCGTGTTTGTTTGTCTTTTTCTTTTTTCTACGAAAGGGAAGGAGAGAACACTGTGGTTTATTTATGTATCTATTTACTTTATTTATTTTATTTTTTCTTTTCTTTTGCTCAATACATTATGTTGGTTTATCGCCCTGTGTCTCTCTTTCCCTGCCGAGTTGGGAATGGCGGGGAGCGGTCACCGCTTTCCTCCTCTGGTTGTGACCTTCCCCGTACCCCCTATAGGGTTTTTTCGACCGCGGTCCCCCACACTCCGCCCGCATTAGGGGTGGTGGGTTTGGAACCTCGGGCGATTTGAGACTGGTTCTCGGTGTGCCTTTTGGCACAGTAGCTTTTTGCCTCCTTTCCTCCCCTTTTTCCTTTTTGCTTCCTCTCCTCTGCCTTTAGCCTCCTCTCTCTCCTCTCATTCTCCCCCCCCCTTCTTTTTTTTTTTTTCTCCCTTTCCCCTCTTCCCCCCGTTCCCTGGGTGGAGATGGCCGCCCCCCGGGTAGACCCGATCCGTATAGTATCCCTTAATGTTAAGGGACTTAACACTCCAGAAAAACGTTCCATCATTTTGACTGACCTCCATCGCCTTCGAGCACATGTCGGCTTCTTGCAGGAGACCCATTTCAAATCCGCCAAACTCCCAAAGCTGGGCAATCAGCGATTCCCCACCGTATATCATTGTTGTTCGCCTGATTCCAGATCCAGAGGGGTCAGCATCTTGATCAGTAACCATGCTCCGTGGACGTTCCTGGATTCGTGGAGTGACGAATTTGGCCGGGCTCTCTTTGTGAAGGGCTGTCTGGGTTCTGTCCCGGTCACCCTTGCCAATTTCTATTTACCTAACACGGCACAGATTTCTTGCCTCGAACCTTTACTTTCACAGCTCGACAACTTTATGGAGGGCCAGGTTCTCCTCGGAGGGGATCTTAACTTTGTCCTAGACCCGGTCCTGGATGCATCGAGAGGCGCCTCCCACATCTCTTATGCTGCTCTTAAACGCCTTAAAAAGGGCTTTCACGCCTTCCACCTTGTAGACGTTTGGCGGGTCCTCCACCCGTCGACCCGAGACTACACCTTTTATTCCTCTCCCCATGACTCCTATACCCGTATCGACTATTTTCTGATCCCACAGGCCCTGTTGGGTCGTGTCGTTTCTTCTTCCATTGGCCCTATCACGGTCTCTGATCACGCGCCTGTGGTTCTCGAACTGGATTTACGGACCCCCGAGACCAGGCAATGGCAGTGGCGGTTGAACGACAGTCTCCTCCAGGACCCCAAAGTGATGGAGGAGCTCCAGCTTGAACTCAGTCGGTTCTTCCTCTCCAATGCCCTTCCGGAGAGTCCCCCGTTGATGGTGTGGGAGGCTCATAAGAGTTATATGCGAGGGGTGCTGATTAAAATCGGCTCTCAACGCAAGCGAGACAGGGCCCGCCAGATGCACGAACTTCTCCTTCGAATAGAGTCGCTGGAGGCCGCCCATAAGAGATCCCTGGCACAATCCATCCTTCGGGAGCAGTTGCGCTCCCTGACCCTTTTCTGAGCTAAGGCTTCCTTAGCTAAATGCCGGAAGGTCTTCTATGAACATGGGGACAAATGTGGCAAAATATTAGCTCGGGCACTGCGGCAGCAGAGAGCGCAGACGTTCATACCTGAAATCCTTTCCTCCCCGAACCAGAAGGTTCAGGCTACGGACCGCATAGCGGAGGTCTTCCGCCGCTACTACGCCTCTCTGGCCCCTGACACGACTGAGCCTGCTCGAGAAGCTTTTCGCTCTAGGATTCAGGAGTATCTACAAGCTTCGGGCCTCCCCGGCCTCCCGCTGGACGCCCTGGAGAGACTAGAAGAGCCGCTATGTCCTGCTGAGCTCTCGAGGGCCTTGGCGGAATCACAAAGGGGCAAGGCACCGGGACCTGACGGGTACACTCTGTCTTACTATAAATGTTTTGAGCATATTCTTTCCTCGCACTTCCTGGCTGCCTACAATGCGACAGGAATGGGAGCGGAGTTCCCCGTGGACTCACTCCGTGCGCACATCACTGTGCTAGCGAAGGAAGGCAAGGACCCCCTCCTCTGCCAAAGTTACAGACCCATCTCGCTCCTCAATGTTGACTTGTTATGTTTACCAAAATCTTAGCGTCCCGCCTGGCCCCTTTGCTACCGCAGTTGATCCACGATGATAAGGTGGGGTTTGTCCCTTCCAGGGAGGCGAGGGACAACACTACGAAAGCACTGGACTTGCTGACTTTGGCGTGGACTCGGAAGATTCCTATGCTGCTCCTCTCGACGGACGCCGAAAAGGCGTTTGATCGGGTGAACTGGGATTTCCTTGTTGGAACACTGGAGCATATTGGACTGGGACAGCGCATGATGTCTTGGATCCGGGCGATTTACTCCCGCCCGTCGGCTTGTGTTAAGATCAATGGCCTGCTATCTGACCCGTTGGGGATCTCAAATGGGACTAGACAGGGGTGCCCCCTGTCACCCCTGATTTTTGTTTTGACCCTGGAACCGTTTCTGCGTTCTATTAGGGCCAATGCTGACATCACTGGGGTGAGCATTAATACACAGTTTGCGCCGAAGGTGGCGGCCTACGCCGATGACCTTCTCTTTTTCCTTACTAACCCGCTCATTTCCTTGCCTAACCTACTGAAGGAGTTCCGTGCTTATGAAGCCCTTTCCTCTTACAAGATCAACCATCAGAAATCTGAGGCACTGCCCGTTGTGATGACCCCGGCGTTGTTGAATCTCCTCCGGGAGGACTTCCCTTTTAAGTGGAGTTCTTCCCACATAAAATACTTGGGTATTTTCCTCCCCAACTGCCCCGACCGCATCTTTGAATGCAACTTCCCTCCTCTTCTCTCTCGGATTCGGAAAGATTTGGAGGGGTGGCAGAAGGGGATGTTCTCCTGGTTTGGGCGCTGCAACATTATCAAGATGAATGTCATGCCTCGTCTGCTATATGTTCTGCAAGCCCTTCCAATCGCTGTTCCCCCGGTCTTCCTGCGTAAAATAAACAAAGCCTTTCGTAGGTTTCTTTGGGTGAGGGGCCCGCCCCGCCTTTCACTTAAGGTTCTCCGCATGCCCAAGCTTGGTGGTGGCATGGCCTTTCCGGATGCAGCCTTGTATTACGCTGCTTGTCACCTTGCCAGGATCGTGGACTGGCACGTCCATGGCCACCTCAAGCAATGGATCAGGATTGAGCGGAATGTGGGGAATGTTCCTTCCGGAATCCCTCTTGTGGGGCACTTCCGATCTACCGAAACGTGTGTCCGACCACCCGACTGTGGGGGCTACCCTGAGACTGAGCCGCAGGATCTGCGGTGAGGGCCTGATTGCCTCTCTACCCTCTCCTCTGTTCCCAGTTATTGAGAACCAGGACTTCACCCCAGGTCTGCTGGATCAGGGTTTCCGTGCCCTGAAGACCAGAGTTTTCCATCAGGCCAGACACTTTATCGCTGGGGGGCGGTGGGTATCCAGGCAAACCCTTTTCTCCAGTACTCCCTACGAGGCGCTGTCCTGGCAAAAGGTGCAGCTGGCTCACTTTCTGCAGTCCCTGCCGCCTGCGACCTCTTTTGCTAGACGCCTTTTGCCTTTTGAGGAGCTGTGTGTCTCGGACGCTCCTTTACGCCATACCATATATCTGATCTATCGTCTTCTGACGGGGCCTGATCCCTCCTCCAAACCACTGTATATCACCCGCTGGGAGCAGGACTTGGGCCTTTCTTTTTCGGATCACCAAGTGGAACGGATTTTCTTCTTCACTTACAAAACCTCCACCTGTTCCAAATATCAGGAGGCGGGGTATAAGTTATTGACCAGGTGGTATTACACTCCGGCCCGGTTGCGCAAAATGTTCCCTTCCTGCTCCGATCTTTGCTGGAGGTGTGGAGAGGAGGTGGGATCCCTTCTCCACATCTTTTGGTCTTGTAGCCGTCTTCAACCCTTTTGGGCGGAAGTACTACGCATTGCGCAAAAGTTCACGGACCATGCCCTCACTCTGTGCCCTGGCCTTTTTCTTCTCCACCACAACGATTTTCCGCGAGCATCCTATAAAAAATCAATCCTGCCGCTCCTTTTCACTGCGGCCAAGAGCTGTATCCCTCTTCTCTGGAAGCAGTCGCAGCCTCCCACAGTAGCTATGTGGCTGCGGAAGGTGGCCTGCATCAACGAAATGGAAGATCTGGTGGCCGCTGACCGGGGCAATAGGGAGAAGTTCCTCAAAAGGTGGTTCTACTGGCATGAGTTCAGTTTCTCCGATGAATACAAAGCATTGGTTGCCTAGTTAGGCATATGCGGACCGGGTGGCCGTCTCTTCCCCGCTTTCCCCCCTCCATTCATCCCTCCTCTCTTTCCTCCCCCCCTTTCTTCTTGTCCCCCCCCCTCTCTTTTTTTTCTTTTTCCTCTCTGTTTGTCATGTTCTTTCCCCTCCCGTGGTGGGTTCCTCCCCACCTTCATGTGAAAGAAATGAAAAGGAGACGAAGGGGATAGTCAGTCACTCTTTGTTTTTCTTGTGATTGTCACTCCCCTTGGGCATACGTACACTTGTTCATACTGGGTGCCTGGTGGGACTTGGCATGCCCGGAGTGGGTCTCTCCCTCACAGTACCTCGGCCATATGAAGATGCCGGGGGAGGGCGGGGCCTCTTCGGGGGCCGGGCTCCCCATAGTAATTTTCTCTGACTTTTCGGGAGTTGCGTTTTGCTGTGTGGTCTTACGTGCTATGATTACTGGTATTCACTAGCACTGTTTGTTTGTTTTTTGTATTTGCTTTGCCTGTGAGTTTGTGCGTGGACCATTACCATTGTTTCTGCTTGATCTGTATGCCTTTCCTTCTCCTAATAAACGTTGAATTTAAAAGGAAGACACCTGTAACAATAGCCAGCGCTTGGCCTTCCCAGGGTCTGTCACGACTTACACACAAGATGTTAAAGGGCTACAAGGAAAACATTTTTTAGAACCGGTTCACACTGAGGCGACATGACTCCTTACTACTTCCGGGGCAACTTGTGCATTACCATGCACCACGACTTCGGAGCGACTTGCAGGGACTTCACATAATGGAAGTCTATGCAAATCGCTCCGAGGTCGCCTCGAAGTAGTACAGGACCCTTTTTCTAAGTCAGAGTGACTTGTGTTGCTCCTATTAGAACGGGTCCGGTAGCGGTCAATGGACCGCGAGGGAACGCGACTTGTCAGGCTGACAAGTCGCCTGACAAGTCGCGCTAGTGTGAACCGACTCTTAGAGGAGATAGCAAATGTTATGTACAGTCTCAAAAACACATTTTACATCTCTGTAATGCATACCCTGACACCAAAAAATGTCTGTTAATTGTCAGATCTGTTAGAAAACATGGTTGGCTCTATGATTTGTTGTTGTGGGCTTATGCATATTTTATGCTTGCTTTAAACAACTTAAAGTCAATGTTCTTTTACTTTTCTAACATGTTGTTACATGTTACAAATAAAAAGGCTATGTATGTTTGTATCAACAGGATCCTTCACACGTGGTGAACTAGCTCGATTCTCACAATGGGGACACCCCACAGTATGGCTTCTCATCACCGGGGACAGTCAGATAGTTTGCTTGATACTATCTGGGAAAAAATTGCTAACCACACGGAGCCACAAGCAGGGGACCACATATAGCGTATAATATTTATTAAAAAGTATAGATTTCACATAAAAAAGTAAAAGGCTTCATCCAAATGCCAGTAAACGATTGTCATGACAAATGAAACAGTGCGGCTCTCTTTGTAAGGATCCTGTTGACACAAACACGCATGTGGCTGCTTTCCTCTGGCAGCTTTAATGTCAGTGCGTGCATTTTAGCTCTGTTGCTCACGCATGGTGGAGAGAATTTCTATTAGTTGGTGAAAGACTTTCTTAACGGTGATATTCTTCACATGTTTTGAACTTCATTTACACTGATTTTTTTTTTTTTAATATTGTTGATGCTTTTTGCACATTAGAAATGCTGTGTTGATAGCACATGCTTTAAGCTTGTAATATTCTATATTTTGAGGCACTGCATTATTTTCTTCTAAAGATGTGCCTCATCTGCCATCTCTAGAGAATAGGCTCCAGAGATTACAGATACAACCGCAGTCACCAATTACTTATAATCTTCCTAAAACTCAGCTTCTGCCATTATGCAAAAGTGTGTTTACAGATGGATTTGCGCATGTGCAAAAGAAATATTGGTGCACGGAGCAATTAGCGAACGATCAACTGCACCCACTCTTTCATAAAAGGCCAAGTTGGCAGTCTCCGTTTAGAGAAATATCAGTGACTGTCCTGTGTGCCCTACTGGATTGTGATTCTGACTCTGACCTTATGCCTCTAACATCTTAGCAAACATACCTTTCTGACCCCTCTTGGTAAGGGAAACATCTTCATTTTACTTTACACCTGCAATTAGAGGCTAATATAACACGCAAAACTCTCACAGTAAATGCTTGTTTTTGTTTTACAGTTTTGGTAAGGTAAGGTTTTGGTTGCTGTACCTAAACAAAATTCTTATGTAATGCTCTTCTTTTGCTATTTTTTCCAGTTTGTGGTGCCAAGCCTACGGTTCCTTTTGCCTCTAAATAAGCCCACTTCCATCAGCCCTTTTGTTGCAAGCAGTAAGATTTTCAGTTAGTAAGAGACACATTTCCAGGCCCAAGTAAGTTTTGTGCTGCTGTACCTTAACAACGCTTATATAATACTTCTCTTTTGTTCATAGTTCAACACTTTCTTCAGGATGACCCCTTCCTTTCACAAGCTTACCCCCCTTTCAACAAGCCCCCCCCTTGGTAATATCATATTTCAACTTTTGTCTCATGTTGAAACATGTGAACCAGTAAAAAGCTAACTCTCAGCAAATGTCACTCTTCTGTGTACAGAACATTAAAAGGATGTGATGTCGCCTGACCAACTAACAGCAGAAAGAACACCTTTACCTATACAATATCTCTGGCAAAACAAACCTGCCAGAAAGAGCAGCACATCTTGGCCTAATGTCAGGCCTACTCTAGCTGCTAGCCAGAGGGAGAACATTTCCTCTGAAGTAGTCCAACCGAACATTCCTTAGGGTCTGGGACCCTTAAACATGCCTTCAAGCCCAGAGGAGGGCACCACAGAGGGGGCCATAGGTAGTGGTTAACAGAGCCCAGCTCTCACACCAGATCAAAATATGGCCCTAGCAGAAAAATACGTTCACTTTTATCCTTGACTAAAAGGCCATTTTTCAAGTAGAAATAGTATAGCTACAGGTGGGCGTGAACCAAATGGTGGGATTTTAAGGGTGACGCTAGTAAGGGTATATGTTTAAGATAAATAATTCAAAAACAAGATAAAATTATAATTTTTATTACAAATTCAATAAAAACAATCACATACAGTGATACATCTTGATATCGCAAAGATACTTAAATGTACATAGAACCATTGAAAGGTGCTAGGGGTCACTAGTGTCCAACATGTTTCGCCGGAAGGCTTCTTCTGGGACAATACAGGAATGGTGACCTCTGCAGGTTCTGAGTATGAATAACATACAGTCAGTTTACATAAATATACAAAGTTAATTACAATCAGATATAGAAATAGCAGTGTAATAGGGCTCACCACAAGTTGTATCTAGAGCAAAGCAGCCATATCAGCGTCCGTGTATCAGGGATCATAGCGATCCATCCAATGGCGGGTAATAACCCTGAACTAAAAAGTCCAGCCAGACCTGACCCCGCTACTTTAACAGGAACCGGACCGAGCTCGGTCGAACGAGAGTAAATCTGAAAGAACCAGCATTCCATAAAAGGAAGAAGCTAGTTACTAAAAATCCCACATGATACTGAAATCAGGTGTATATAAGTACGTTAACCCACGTTCTCCAAAAGTAGGGCCATAGCAGTGAAAAGATCATGCTTAGGTTGTGGAAAAGAAAAGGGGGCTACATAGAGTGATAAGGAATGCTGGTTCTTTCAGATTTACTCTCGTTCGACCGAGCTCGGTCCGGTTCCTGTTAAAGTAGCGGGGTCAGGTCTGGCTGGACTTTTTAGTTCAGGGTTATTACCCGCCATTGGATGGATCGCTATGATCCCTGATACACGGACGCTGATATGGCTGCTTTGCTCTAGATACAACTTGTGGTGAGCCCTATTACACTGCTATTTCTATATCTGATTGTAATTAACTTTGTATATTTATGTAAACTGACTGTATGTTATTCATACTCAGAACCTGCAGAGGTCACCATTCCTGTATTGTCCCAGAAGAAGCCTTCCGGCGAAACATGTTGGACACTAGTGACCCCTAGCACCTTTCAATGGTTCTATGTACATTTAAGTATCTTTGCGATATCAAGATGTATCACTGTATGTGATTGTTTTTATTGAATTTGTAATAAAAATTATAATTTTATCTTGTTTTTGAATTATTTATCTTAAACATATACCCTTACAAGCCTCACCCTTAAAATCCCACCATTTGGTTCACGCCCACCTGTAGCGGTTACTCTGGGGCACAAATAGAGTCCGCAGGGATAGTGATACCATTTTATTTTTCCTTGTTTAATGTATCAATAGGGATGTGGTGTTGGCTTGCTGGGTACATTGGCCAGTTTAGGCATGGCACTCTCCTTTTCTTGTATATTGATTGAAACAGGGGTGCAAAACCCCAGAGTGCTTTGCACTCGCCATTGCCTACTGGTCTGGATAAATAAATTTTTCATAAAATGATATATATTCCTTTCTTTAATTTGTACTATACCTGTTTATTACAACAGCAAACAATATATGTCTAATTAATCTAATATTATGACAGTATACTTGGCAATTAATGGTTACATTGGTATGTTTAATTAGACTGTAATCTAGGTACCCTGGTTTTTCCTGATCCCCCTCTTTCCCCTCCCCCTCTAAATATTTAAATATCTGAGATTATATTGCTAGCCTCTATCTCTAACCCTTCTCATATATAATAATTCTTTCCCTAGGATTAGCTTCCATTTCCCCACGATGGCAAAAATGGCACAGCTAGGAGGAAAAAACTGGGAGGATTTCCTAGATAATATTGAAAAAAACTGTACCACCACTAACCCAAATGATATTGACATAGAGGTATTTTTTCAGAAAATTAGACGATTGATGGAAAGAAAATCCAACCTCGGTTGGCACATTAGGTTTTTTGACAAATATATAAGAGAAAACGTTAACCCTATGGGGCTACGTATACAAATCTTTCCTTCTTTTGAGGTGCATGATATAACCTTTAAAGAAAAATGGGGAAAAAAACTTAACCCAATGTACCTCCAACATGATGGAGCTTTTGAGAGACAAATACAAGTCGGATTTAATGGATATTGATAAGGATATTGAGAATTTGCAAACAAGAAATCGCTCACTTATCAAGCATCTAGAATACAATAAAAGGGAATCAGAACTACAGGCTCACCTGGAGAGTTTCAATAAAACCCTTCTGATGAGAAAAGATTTGAAATTTTACAAGGATAAGTTGGCCTTTATGGGAGGCTATGCCTATAAATGGCAAAAATCCACCTATACACGTAAAAATAAAACTCAAAAAATATTATCTGACAAGACAGGTTATCAATATCCATCTGACTCCGAACTATCTCTTGTATCTTCTGCCTCATCAGCTCGATCAACGCAGAGGGGTCAAACCAGACAGGGACAGGGTAACAGTGGTAAATCAGGGAAACGGAGTAATAAAGGCAATCAACATCAAAATATGGTAGGAGACACGGATAAACCTAACAGGAAGCGCAATCTATCCCCACAATCCACACCAAATGCTAAAACAACCCCAGTTATGGGAATTGTTAGAGACCTGGGAGCTATTCCTAAAACTTCCAAGAGTGAGTTAATGCCAACCACCACTAATGATGAAACAATCCAGGGATTCCCTTTAGGGACCCCTCTTCCCACACAACTGGTAGACGAAAAAAGAGGACCCATAGACACCTTTGTAATAAGAGGACAAACGATAAATCTGGAATAGGATACACACACAGGGACACTCCTATTTTGGCCCCTGTAGCACCTTCACATGCCGGGATCAATGATGGACTGCCAAATTCTATTCAACAAACAATATACAATCAAGTGGAAAAAAAGAATCCTCTTGATATTATTAATCTTTCCTCCCGATCACTCTCACAAACTGAGAAAGAAGTATTACAACTAGGCCTAAGTTTTTGCCCAGATCAACAACTAAACAAATTTGAAGTGGTCAAAGACCTTCATTTATTTGCAAGGAATTTGACATATAAATATATTTTTGACAAAAACAAAGGCCAAAACAATATACGGGATGAGGATCTATACAAAGGATTCAAGGCCCAAGATTTTAGAAATCTCAAAACAATGATGCAGTTAATTGAGGAAAATAAACAACATCCAGACTACTCATCGTCTGATTCCTCTTCTGACGATGAGGAGGAATCACACGATGAAATAAACAAATTTAAATCTAGATCGACACGTTTTCCCAATCTCCAAACTTGCCCAGCTATTTGGGCTTTTGTGAAGCACACCCAGAAGGAGATCGACAGATTGGAGGCCCCCCTACTTGGGGCCTCTAACCTGTCGGCCCCCCAAAGGACTGCTTTAGTTGACCTCATCCATGACGACCTCGTTGTCATTAAACCCTCGGACAAGGGTGGCAACGTGGTCGTCATGGACAGGCATCAGTATGAGACCATGTGTCTCGATATTCTAAAAAATGAAGAATGGTACAGACCAGTATCTATCGAGGAAGTTGATACTATGAAGGGTAAATTTAAATCTATAATCTTTAATGCCTTACAATCTCATGTGATCAACCAAGAACTGTATGACTATTTAAACGTTAAATGGCCAATCCTGCCAACGTTTTATGCGTTACCCAAAGTACATAAAAGCCTTGAAACACCTCCAGGGCGCCCAATTGTTTCAGGCATCGGTTCTATCACTGAACCTTCCAGTAGGTTCGTTGATGACCAATTACGCCCACATGTCATGGGCCTACCTTCATACCTCAGGGATACTTTAGAGCTCTTGAGAGTTCTGGAGGGTCTCAACGTCCCTGGTGGCTCTCTTCTGGTCACCCTTGACATTGAGGCCCTCTATTCTAGTATCCCCCATACCAGAGGTATCGAGGTTATTACCACCTTTGTTAAGGAACAGACCCATCGCACTTGGGCGCTGGCAGACTTTACACTTCAACTACTGAACCATATCCTTAGATCCAATATTTTTGTATTCGGCGAAACCACTTACCTCCAGGTACAGGGGGTAGCGATGGGGACTTCCTGTGCCCCATCGTATGCCAACCTGTACCTGGGGGGGTGGGAAAGGGAGCTGTTTGCCAATGATGACGCTTCGATATACCTGCGCCACCTAGCGCTGTGGCGCAGGTATATCGACGACGTCATCGTTGTATGGACAGGCTCGGTGTCCACTCTCCTGGAATTTATAGACTTCATATCCAACAATAATTATAATTTAAAATTCCCTGTTCAATATGATACCCAACAAATAGCCTTTCTTGACACTACAATATATCTTACACCTGAGGGCAATATTTACACCTCCCTTTACCGTAAAAATACGGCAGGAAACACTATACTTCATTATACTAGTAGTCACCCGCGATCCCTAATACGCAGTATCCCGTATTCACAATATCTTAGAATACGACGTAACTGCTTTTTGGATGATGACTATAAACAAGAAGCTAAGGCCCTACAGCAAAGGCTCTTGGTCCGTGGCTACAGCAAGAAATTACTTAAAAAAGCTTATCAAAGAGCTAATCTCCAACCACGAGATAGGCTTATTTTTGGGTCACGTCAGACTAAACCCTCAAATACTACTAAATTAGTCACTAAATACAGCTCCCAACACCAAACCATACGAAAAATCTTGGATAACAATTGGCATTTCTTAGCAGACGATATTACGGTCTCAAAATACATCAAACCCTACCCAGAGATAGTTTATCGTAAATCTGCCTCACTTAGAGACAAACTTGTACATAGTCATCACAAACCAAAGAAGGAGGAAGATTATTATGGAGCAGTGGGGGGCTATGGTACTTACAAATGTGGCCAATGCTCAGAATGCCCCTGGGTGAAAGAGGGGTACACCTCCCTCCTACCTCGGGGAGGGATTTTGAGACCTAGGTTTAGGGCTACTTGCCTTACTGAGGGTGTTGTTTATTTAGCTACATGCCTCTGTGGGGCGTTTTATGTAGGTAAAATAATTAGACCCTTTGCGAAACGCATCCAAGACCATCTCTACTATATGGACACTGGACTTATGTCTACACCCATTTGTAGGCATGTAGGCCTGAATCATAATTTCGACCCCCATTTCATTAAATTCATTGTATTAGAAGCAATTAAGAAGAACCCCAGAGGGGGTAATTATGACAATGCAATTCTTAAGGCAGAAGTAAAGTGGATCTATAAATTACAGGCCACTAGGCCACCAGGTTTAAATACGGCCTTATCATTCAAACCTTTTTTGGAATGAATCCAGGGCTGTATTACTGCTTACTATATACATATAACCATCAAACTAATAAAAAACTCCCCACCCTCCGTTTTTCCTGAAACTCCTCATGTGATCATATTTTGTATTGTCTATATTGTCCATGTACCTATTGATTCAGCATTTAGACAAACCGAAATACTGTATTAACATCACAGTAATCCATCGTGTTGCCAGAGTTTAGGATAGGATACTATTGTATACCTTCCATGTCATTAATTCTATGTTGCTTACAATTAATTAATCACCGCACATGTTGGTCATGTGCTGTGAAATATTAATACATATTATCTTATGACATTTATATTTTTCTTTTCTTCTTTGTCTCCCTCTTGTTTTTGTAGCTTTATGAGATCGGAGTCCGTGTGTCAATATAGGATCAAATCGCGACTAAATCCAATGTGCCGGCTCTTTCCCTGCTTATCTCTTTTTTGACAGGGGCTCGGGCGCCAAGCCGGGGGTGGTGTTGTTGAGATTTATACTACTCTTCTCCTCCCACAATTTTTCCCCGAGTCCGCTTTCTTTTGATGGCGGATGTACAGCGTTCCCACTCATCTGTACCTCTTTGTTGCGGTGCAGCTCTGATTGGGACCGCTAGATGGCGCCCGCACCGGAAGTGACCAGTTGGAGGTCATGAGGTACCTCATCACTTCCGGTGGGACCGCGCTTATAACGCTGAGCGGAATATGGTACAGACAGGCCACGACTAGTGGCGTGGCTGTCTGTTACCAATCAACCGGAGCATATGAGGTAAGTTCTACTACAACGATCTCCCATCTGTACGGCGGTAATGGCATTTTTCCTTCACAATTTCTGCTGGCTAATGTTGTTTTCACCTCCTCCTTTCAGTATTCACTTTCTGGGTAGGCTCCAAATCGGACTTATCTTCTAGCTCACTCTAAACAATCTTGCACACGTTTAACCTTTTGGTTACCATTGGTCTGCACCTGGTCTATAACCATATGCTACATCTCTATCTCCCACATGGCGTTTGTGCACCCCTGGTTTCATTAACCCCTCTTGTTTTCTTGCCTTATCACTCTATGTAGCCCCCTTTTCTTTTCCACAACCTAAGCATGATCTTTTCACTGCTATGGCCCTACTTTTGGAGAACGTGGGTTAACGTACTTATATACACCTGATTTCAGTATCATGTGGGATTTTTAGTAACTAGCTTCTTCCTTTTATGGAATGCTGGTTCTTTCAGATTTACTCTCGTTCGACCGAGCTCGGTCCGGTTCCTGTTAAAGTAGCGGGGTCAGGTCTGGCTGGACTTTTTAGTTCAGGGTTATTACCCGCCATTGGATGGATCGCTATGATCCCTGATACACGGACGCTGATATGGCTGCTTTGCTCTAGATACAACTTGTGGTGAGCCCTATTACACTGCTATTTCTATATCTGATTGTAATTAACTTTGTATATTTATGTAAACTGACTGTATGTTATTCATACTCAGAACCTGCAGAGGTCACCATTCCTGTATTGTCCCAGAAGAAGCCTTCCGGCGAAACATGTTGGACACTAGTGACCCCTAGCACCTTTCAATGGTTCTATGTACATTTAAGTATCTTTGCGATATCAAGATGTATCACTGTATGTGATTGTTTTTATTGAATTTGTAATAAAAATTATAATTTTATCTTGTTTTTGAATTATTTATCTTAAACATATACCCTTACAAGCCTCACCCTTAAAATCCCACCATTTGGTTCACGCCCACCTGTAGCGGTTACTCTGGGGCACAAATAGAGTCCGCAGGGATAGTGATACCATTTTATTTTTCCTTGTTTAATGTATCAATAGGGATGTGGTGTTGGCTTGCTGGGTACATTGGCCAGTTTAGGCATGGCACTCTCCTTTTCTTGTATATAGAAATAGTATAGCTCGGAAAAAAAGAAGATGTGGGAGAAGCTCACATTGGCAGTAAGTGGAGAACCATGTATCATGTCCCAGGTCAAGGAGCATGTGGTAGACTTGGTGCAATGCATCAAGGAGTAACTGGCTTTGGGGGCTTGTCAGCTGCATAGTGTTTAGGCCTGGAGTCATCAAGCGCCTCCAACCTTTCCAAAAAGCATTGCTGCCACTAATCAATTTGGATAGCATTTGTGGTGTGGATAACCACGATGACACAGATGCTTGGCAGACTGGTAAGGAAAACACGCATGGAGAAATTTATATTTTTCCAGTTTGTCTCAAACTGTATTTGCCCCTTACAAAATACAAGGAGAATGTTAATGAATTTGAAGGCATCCAAAAAATGGACTATATCTTTTTTTTCCCGCTCTAGGTGGCTCTGTCACTGACAGCCACCTGGTAGAGGAGCCTGCTCCTGGCCCGTGACCACATGCTGAGGAGGAACCTGGTCCCCCTCTTCATAAGGGAATCTTTGAAGTATCTCCAAATGTGTAACCAGATGATATTGACCAACACACAAAGGTGCCAATTTCCTAAGCTTTACCGCATCCGATAAGGGTATCACGTTACTCATTTGCATAAATTATAGCATGCGGTAAATGAAGTCCTTGGAAAATCAACTGCAGTAGCGCATATACTGTAGCTGGCTCAACAGCAATGTTTTGAGACTCAGGAATTGCATTTAGTGCTGCAACAATGGACAGAGGTATTCAGCTCATGAAAAATAGCTGTGAAATGTTGCAACACATGTCCTTTGGAAACCGTATTCTTGCGCAAGCTATGGGGGTGCAGATTCCACAATTCCCCCAGCAAGTCTCTGAACAGTGTTCCTCCATAAGCCACTGCCTTCACACCTCCTCTGGCCCCTCCCAACCTAAACCCTCCCCTGCCCCTTTCTTAGCCTTCCCCACACTCCTTGGCTCTAGCCCCAGTCTATTTCTCCCCTCTTCCCAACACTCTTCCACTTCTATTTCTCAACCTGACACCACCATTTCTATCCAGCCCAACATCCCTTCCCCTGCCCAAACATCATGTCCTTGTTCCCAACATTCCTCTAATACTTCTTCCCATCCCCATCCTAACCCCCCCAATGCTAGGCAGTCCAACATCTCTTCCAATGCCCCACCATATAATACTCAGTTTAATAAACCACCTTAGCTGATTGCCTTTTAAATCATTTATGGGTTTATTTAATGTTATGTTTGACCAAGTTAATTTGGTCATTAGATTCCACTCTTATGAATAACCCCACAATAATGTGTATGTGTATGTGTTTCAATATATTCTTGTAGTTTGTTTTGGAGTTGTACTTTAGGGCTGTATCAGTTGTGGATTTTTCATGGAATGTTCCCATACATGTGTAATAATAATTTTTCACCCACAGGTGGTCTCTTATTTCTAAAATGGCTGCTGCATATTTAATGAACCATGTGCTTGTAGGGGGAAGGTGCAGCCATGTGTGGATGACCTCACTCAAAGTGATCTGGGAGTGGTCAAAAGATATGACCACATCCTGTGGGAAGGCTTTCTGTGCACAGGACTATAAAAAGGGTTAATTTGCATGAGAAAGGCTCTTTCCCCTCACCCTCGCTCTGGAGGGTCACATAGAAAAACATCCATGATGCATGCTGGTTTGTTTGTTTGTTTGTAGTTGGAGAAAACATGCGGTGAGGACCTCTTGGTCCTGTTGTTGCAGAGATCCATTGGAAAGCTGCTGAATCCACCACCAGAGCTAAGTATTTATTCAATACAGGCATACCCCGTTTTAAGTACACTCACTTTACATACACTCGCGAGTACAGACACAGCCTGGTCAGCTTGGCATGGCACTACTTCTGGTTTTTAACATTGGCGTCTATGGGAAATCTTGGTCAGCTTGACATGGCACTGCTCCCAAACCATAAGTGACAGGGATACCAAACTTAGGGAGCACCGAGAGGGGACCCAGGACTACAACATATCCTATTTGTGGCCGGCCAGCTTGCCTAGGTTATCTACCATGTTATAGTCCTGCATCCCCTTAACATGCTCCCCAAGCTTGGTGTCCTTGTCACTTATGGTTTGGGAGCAGTGCCATGTCAAGCTGACCAAGATTTCCTATGGAGCTAGTGTATTTACATGCATTGAGAAATGAAAAAAGGTATTGCTTCACTTTTAAGTACATTTTCGTTTTACATACATGCCCTGGTCCCATTGTGTACTTAAAAGTGGGGTATGCCTGTATTCTTGGGACAAGGGTTGTATGTTTAACCACTTCCATACCGAGTCATGTAATATGACGTCGGCAAAGTGGTTGTGCAGATCCGGGCCGCCGTCATATGACGTCGGCCCGTTCTAGCAGCCAGTGCGCGCCCCCGGGGGCGCGCAGCGGCGCGATCAGGGATGAGGCTCGTCCCTCGGACATAGCCCATCCCTAATCAAGGTAAACAGCCAATAGAAATTGGCTGTTTACCACGTGATTGGCTGTGTCAATCACAGCCGATCACATGAGCGGCTCCAGCACGAGCCGCTCGTTCTCTCTGCAATGCGCGCCCCCGGGGGCGCGCAGAGCAGCGATCGGGGACGAGGCTCGTCCCTCGGACAGAGTCGATCCCCGATCTAGGTAAAGAGCCAATGAAATTGGCTCTTTACCACGTGACCGGCTGTGTCCAATCACAGCCGGTCACAAATGTCAACAGAGAACACGGTAACTAGCTGTTACCGTGTTCTCCTCCTCACACACTGATCCTGTGTGAGGAGGAGATTGTGGTAACAGCTAGTTACCGATTACAGTGCACGCTAAACACACTGATTTCCCCCCCCCCCAATAAAGAGCACCTGTCACTAGCCCATCAAAGTACCCGAGTACCTGTCACCAGCCCATCAGGTACTCAGATGACAGGTACTCGGGTACTCTGATGGGCTGGTGACAGGTATTCGGGTACTCTGATGACAGGTACTCGGGTACTCTGATGATAGTTACTCGGGTACTATGATGACAGGTACTCGGGTACTCTGATGACAGTTACTCGGGTACTTTGAGTACCTGTCAACGGATTCCCCGTCATCAGAGTACCTGAGTACCTGTCACCTACCCATCAGAGTACCCGAGTACCTTCCACCTGCTCATCAGAGTACCTGACGCCTGAAGTACCCAAGTACTTGCCGCCTGCTCATCAGTACCCATCACTACTCATCAGTACTCATCAGTACCTATCACGTATCAGTACTGATCATCAGTACCCATCAGTACAGTATCACCTATCAGTATCAGTACTACTCATCAGTACCTATCACCTGCCTGTCACCTGCCCATCAGAGTACCTGTCACCTGCCCAACAAAATACCCGAGTACCTGTCACCCTTCATACAGCCACCATGTCCAAGTCCAAAAAGGTTTATATACGTCCTCCATTTAAACCTAAATACCGGGGTTATGGCAGCAGATAGCTGCCATAACCCTGGTATTTTTTTAAACGGTGGATGGTTGGCTTTCCGATAAGGGTGGTCCCAGCGGCGGATTCGCCGTGGGATCACCCTTCCGGGATGGCGGAAGAGGCGCCCCCCCCCCCCCGCCGCGTTCCGGTCCTTTTCCCCGCTTACCGGACCCGCCGGCAGCGGGGAAAACGATCCGGTCCCAGATCCTCACAGACAGGATGTCGAGTGAGGGCAAGCTTGCCCTCACTTGACTCTATGGTCTTGGAGGACCGGAGCTACGGAAAAATGGAAAATTGTATCATACTTACCGTAATTTTCCTTTCCTGGTGCCTATCCATGGCAGCATACCTGTGATAGAGCTCCGCCTCTACTCCGTCTTCAGGACTAGTGAATAGCATAAAAGAAAGACGCCCCCTATTCCCAGCATTCTCCTGTAATATAGAATACCGAGGGAGGGAGCGTATGCTGCCATGGATAGGCACCAGGAAAGGAAAATTACGGTAAGTATGATACAATTTTCCATTTTCCTGGTGCCTCCATGGCAGCATACCTGTGATAAATAACTAGCATAACAAGGGTGGGTAATGCCAAATAAGTAAATTTTTAATTGGAAAAAGACATTGCTGATTGAATTGCTCTTCTTCCAAACTCAACGGTTGTGAGTGACCCAGGGTCGATACGGTAGTGTCTGAAGAACGTGTGTTGAGAAGACCATGAGGCGGCCCTGCAAACCGTCTCCAAAGACACATTAGCCCTCGCCGCCCAAGAAGCTGAAACTGCCCTGGTAGAATGAGCCCTCACTCGAGAAGGAGGATCCAAGCCCTTGATTTTGTAGACCTTTTGGATTAGCTTGATTATCCAAGATGACAGAGTCCTGCTGGTAGCTTCCTTGCCTCTGTTCTTTCCGTAGGGAACAATGAACAACCTTTCTGAAGATCTGAAAGATTCTGTTGCTCCTAAGTAGGCCCGAATAACTCTGGAGATGTCCAGGTTATGATGCGTGTTTGACTCTGGATCCAACAGAACAGGTAGTGCCCATGGTTCAAGAAGATGGCTTGAGGACGATACCTTAGGGATGAAGCTTCGTAATGGACGAAGCTCAACTCTATCAGGGAAAAAGGTGATATGCTCTTCACCTATCCCTAAGGCATGCAGTTCAGAAACTCGTTTTCCAGAGGTGATGGCTACAAGAAATACCGTTTGTAGAGTCACATTCCACAAGGTTGCTTGCTCCACAGGGGCAAAGGGGGTTCCGGATAGAGCTTCCAAAATTAAAGAAAGATCCCACTGAGGAAAAGGGTGTCTAGTGGGGGGGCGAATTCTTCGTACCCCTTTAAAGAAAGTGATCACCAAAGGATCTAATGCCCATCTTATATTGGTTGCTGCTGAGATCGCTGCGACCTGTACTTTTAGAGAGCTTAGACCTAACCCCAAATCCAATCCTGATTGAAGAAAGGATAGTAAATTGGAGGAAGAGGGACTGATCGGGTTGAATTCTTGTTCTGTCGCAAATTGCAGAAATTTATTCCAAATCCTGGAATAGATTGCATTTGTAGAGGGTTTTTTAGCCTTCAAGAGTGTAGAAATGACTCCGGGAGTACATCCTAAAGACTGAAACCTCCTCCTTTCAGCCTCCACACATGAAGGTCCAGCCTCTGCGGGTCCGGGTGGCATAGACCCCTCTGAGAGAGCAGATCTGGAAAGGGAGGAATCTTGACAGGAGGTCCCAGACTGAGTTGTACTGCCAGAGGGAACCATGGTCTCTTCGGCCAGAACGGAAGAACTGCTAAGATTTGAACTGGTTCTCTGAGGAGTCTCCTGAGAAATTTCAGAATTAACGGACGTGGAGGAAAGGCATAAGCCATGGAAAAGTTCCAAGGGCACGTCAGGGCATCTACCGCCTCCGCCTGAGGATGGGGGAGACGAGAGAAAAACCTGGGAAGTCTTGAGTTCTCCGGGGTAGCGAACATATCCAGTTGTGGGGGAAACCAGAGGTTGGAGATCTGCAGGAAAATGTGTGGATGGAGACACCATTCGTTGTTGTCCAGAAAATTCCTGGACAGGGAGTCTGCTATGGTGTTGAGCTTGCCTGGAAGGTAGACCGCTCTCAGATCCATCAGGTTCCTCTCCGCCCAGAGCATTATGGGTTCGACCTCCAACAGGAGGGATCTGCTGCGTGTTCCCCCCTGTTTCTGTAGGTAGGATACTGCTGCTTTGTTGTCCATCCTGAGAAGAACTCTGTGTCCTTGGAGGAGTGGTGTTAAGGATGTTAGGGCTAAGAAGGCCGCTCTTAACTCCAGCACATTGGATACTATTCCCCTGGTTGAACAGGACCATCTTCCTTGAAGATTTGTATCTCCGCAATGGGCGCCCCAACCGTATCCGCTCGCGTCTGACGTAACAATGGTCCATGAAAACGAACCTAGATAGTGAGGCTTCTCGAGGTTCTTCCTCTTTGTCCACCAGTGTAAGCTCCTGCGCATCACTGAGGTTATTTTGATCCTCTGGCAAAGATGTTCCTTCTTCCACTGCGCTAGGAAGCCTGTTTGGAAGAAACGTAGATGCCAATGGGCCCATGGCACCATGGGGATGCAAGATGACATCGTACCCACTAGGCTCAGGCACTGGGAGGCCGTCAGATGAGTACTTTCGATGACCTTGTACATTCTCTGGATGACAATGTCTCTCTTCTCGGGAGGTAAGGATACCGTTCCCTGTCGAGTATTGAAGAATGCCCCGAGATAAACCATCTGTTGTGTTGGTGAAAGATGACTCTTCTTCAGATTTACCAGCCATCCGAAATCTTCCAGGGACTGAAGAAGAATCTCCCTGTGGGACATTAGCTGTACTGGATTGTCTGCAAGGAGAAGGATGTCGTCCAAATAATGGAACACTCTTAAACCCCTCTCCCGGAGGGGGGCGATAACAGCTATCAGAACCTTGGTAAATACCCGAGGTGAGGTACAGAGGCCGAACGGAAGGGCCTTGAATTGTAAATGTATTCCCCCTACTGTAAACCTCAGAAACTTCTGGAAGGATGGAAGGATGGGAATGTGTAGATAGGCATCCTGGAGGTCGAGTGATATCATCCAGTCTCCTGGCTGGATTACCTGGATGATTGTATTTAGTGATTCCATCTTGAAGCTTTCGAGTGTTATATAACGATTTAGCTTCTTGAGATCTATCACAGGTCTCCATCCTCCTGTCTTTTTTCTGACCAGAAAGAGCGGGGAATAGAAGCCTGTATAGTGTTCTGCCGATGGGACTGGAACAACTGCTCCCTGGAGCTGAAGTTCTGTCAGAAATTGTAGTAGTGCCGAAGCTTTTTCCCGAGAAGCTGGGATTCTTGTTTTCTGAAAGACTTGAGGTGGTGAATGGGAGAACTCCCAATGATGCCCTAACTTGATCGTGGACAAGACCCAAGGGTCCTGGCAGCGGGCAGCCCAGACCGGGTAGAAAAGTTGCAGTCTTGCTCCGACTGGGAGGGACTGCAGACCCCTGGCGTCAAAAAGACTTTGTGGATTCTTGGGGAGCTGTAAGGGACTTATTTTTGCGTGCCCCCAAAAAAGAGGCCTGCGTGCCCCTCCAGGGTCTTCTGTTCTCCCCTTGTTGTCTTGGCTGCCTGTAGTCTCTGTATCTTGATGGGCGAAATCTTGAAGAAACCACTCTGGATCTCTTGGGTTTTCTGTCCTGGGGGAGTAATCCGGACTTCCCTCCTGAGACTCTGGAGATAGCTTCATCCAATCTCTTCCCAAAGAGAGCCTTTCCATCAAAGGGTATCCTACACCAATTTTGTTTGGATGATAGATCCGCCGTCCAAGATTTTAACCAAAGGGCCCTTTTCGCCATTACTGCGTGAAGCATTGACCTTGCTGAACAGCGGATTGTATCGATTGCGGCTTCTCCGACAAAGTCTGCTGATATCTTGAGTTCTTCAAGCGCCTTGATGATGTCTTTTCGGGGAACATCCTGACGCAAGGCTGTCTCCACATTATCTGTCCAGACTCTGATGGCGTTGGACACCGATGTAAGTGCAATGGCCGGTTTACAGGCAGCGCCTGAGGCCAAGTAGCTTCTCTTTAGGTCAAAATCGATTTTGCGGTCTAGAGGATCCCTAAAGGAAGTCGAATCCTCCATGGGAAGAGTCACATTCTTTGCAAGGCGTGCCACTGCTGCATCAACTACCGGCATAGAGTTTAAGGATTGTGCATCCGATTCGGCCAGTGGGTAAAGTTTATTGAGGCGACCCAGAGAAAACTTCTTATCGGTTTTCTTCCATTCTTCCTCTATAATCTCTCTGATCTCACCCATTAGTGGGAAAAAAACCTGCTTCCTTTTAAGGAAGGGGAAGTAAGTCTTGGATTTTGCCGGGGGATCCTCTGTGTCTTCCCAGGCAATGGCTGTCTTCACTGCCTGGATGAATGGCTGCACCAAGGTATAACTGAAGCCTGATGGATCTGCTTCGTCTGAGGACTCCTCTGAGAGTGAATCCGCGGAATCGTCTCTGGCCGGTGGGTCTGAGGACGGCCGAGAGGTGTTGGGGCCTGAAGGACCTGGTGCATCAGGATCTGTGCTTTGCGCTAATGCCCTAGAAGGGGCTGTCTGCGCGGGAATCAGGGTTGTCAACTCTGCGAGGGAGTCCTTCATAGTTTGTTTGAGCATATCTACCACCTGGATATTTTCTGCTTCCCGATTGGAGGCATACTCGCGGAAGCAATCTTTGCAAACCAGCTTGCGTGGCAAGGGTATTGCTCCACAGGCCCAACATTTTTTGGAGGAGCGAGGTGGTGCAGAGGGCGAGCGTTGCCTTGATCTTGATCTTTCTGAAGATCTATGGCGGGATCTGCGATCCGGGCTGTCATCTTCGCGGTGTCCTGAAGATCTTCCTGATCTTCTAGAATGAGTAGGGCTGAAATAAAGTACCCTTGTCAGCCAATTATGCACTCTTTTTTTTTAGTACCTAAACATACTCACGATAAGGTGGTCCTATACCTATTGTGAGGATCTTGTGCACGGGATGAGTGGCTCATTGCAGGGCGTTACGGGAGGACCGACTAAAAAGAAAAACGTAGAATAGATCAAAAAGATGGCAAGACGATGAGCACAAAAGGTGATTAGAAATAGGGTGGGCATAGGGTCTTCAATAAAAGGGGGCCGGGGAAAAACGGAAGAAAAAACGTAAAGAAAAGCGATACCCCCATTTTTTTTTTTTTTTTTAAAAAACATATACACATATATATATATATATATATATATACATACATACATACATGTAAACACACATATACTATCATACGCACCGTTCCCTCACCCCTCTTTTTTTTTTTTTTTTTACCAATTTTAAGAAAAAAATTTTTTTTTTTTTTTACTATATAAATAAAGTTTTTTTTTTTTTTTTTAACCATATAAATAAAGTTTTTTTTTTTTTTTTTTTTTTTTTATATAAATAAAATCCTTTATTGCCCTGCAGAGAGCAATAACTTACCTGGGGCTTTTTGCATAGAATAATGCAGGAACCATCAGCCTGGATAACTACCAGGCTAATGATTCCTTTAATACTAATAGGAGGAGGGAGGGAGCTCAAAATCCCTCCTCCTCCATTAATTGGAATGTTAAGGGAAACTGTGGGCAAAAGCCCTACCTGTTTCCCTTAACCAAGATGGCCGCCCGCGCTTCGATCGTACTGCGCATGCGCCCGCGCATGCGCACACGCCCTAGCTACCCGACCGCCGGAATCCCCGCCTCCCCACACTGGAACGCCAGCGAATAGGATAAGGAGGGGAGGAGCGGAGCGGCCGAAGGCTGCACACCCTACACAGCCCCAGAACGCCGTACGCCGATGAGGCAGGAGCCCGGAGCGGGACAAACAAGCCAAAGAACAGGTATTTAAAAAGGACGGTATAAAACATATAAGGGGCTTATCATTATATGAACCTAGTAGAAAAGGGAAATGAGAGAAAATATAGGAAGGGGAGAGCAAAGATATGACCTATCTGTGACAGGAAAGGGGGAAGGAAAAAATACAAGAGAAAAGAAACTACTTTAAGGTAGTGGGTCCTCCTGCAAAACCCTGCGGTCAAATCATCATAAAACTGTTCCATTGCAGGCAGAATGCGTTCCTATGAGGAAACTCTGCGCCTTACCCCAAGATCCACAGAAGGGGTTCCCAGTCTTATCAGTGCTTTGAGCGACCCAAGAAGCAGGGACTGCGCACGGGAGAGGCTTAACCCGGCGGAAGCTGCCAGATGGTCAGCAGGTAAGGACATACTGCTACTCTTCACCAGTCAAGAAGGTATGAGGAAAAAAAGGAGAATGCTGGGAATAGGGGGCGTCTTTCTTTTATGCTATTCACTAGTCCTGAAGACGGAGTAGAGGCGGAGCTCTATCACAGGTATGCTGCCATGGAGGCACCAGGAAATGTTGTTGCCTAGCAACCGGTTTAAAGGTCCTTTTTTTTTTTTTTTTTTTTTTTCATTTTATATAATAATTTTTTTTTTTTTCTATCTTTTAGTGTACTTGTGAGATCTGAGGACTTTTTGACCCCAGATCTCACATAAAAGAGGTCCTGTCGTGCCTATTTCTATTACGAGGAATGTTTACATTCCTTTTAATAGAAATAAAAATGATCAATTTTTTTTTTTTAAATGGTGTAAAAATAAAAAATAATAAATAAAATAAATAGTAAAAAAAAAAAAAAATTAAAGCGCCCTGTCCCAGTGAGCTCGTGCGCAGAAGCGAACGCATACAGATACCCTGCCCACATATGTAAACGGTGTTCAAACCACACATGTGAGGTATCGCCGCGATCGTTAGAGCAAGGGGAATAATTTGAGCCCTAGACCTCCTCTGTAACTCAAAGATGGCAACCTGTAGAAATTTTTAAATTGTCGCCTATGGGGATTTTTAAGTACCAAAGTTTGTCGCCATTCCGTGAGCGTGCGCAATTTTGAAACATGACATGTTGGGTATCTATTTACTCGGCGTAACATTATCTTTCACATTATGGAAAAAAATTGGGATAACTTTACTGGTTTCTTATTTTTTAATTTAAAAAAGTGAATTTTTTCCAAAAAAATTGCGTTTGGAAGACCGCTGCACAAATACGGTGTGATAAAAAATATTGCAATAATCTCCATTTTATTCTCTAGGGTCTCTGCTAAAAAAAAATATATAATGTTTGGGGGTTCTAAGTATTTTTCTAGCAAAACAACTGATTTTAGCTTGTAAACACCAAATGTCAAAAATAGGCCTAGGCAAGTGGCTAGGATGCATGATGATGCTCCTTGGATGTTAGGCCCCTCTATATGGCTAGGCTGTGAAAAAGCCTCACACATGTGGTATTGCCATACTCAGGAGGAGTGGCAGAATGTATTTTGGGGTGTCATTTTTGCTGTGTACATGCTATGTGTTAGGAATATCCTATAAATTGACAACTTTGTGTAAAAAAAAAAAAAGTTTTCATTTTTTTCCCACATTTTCCAAAAACCTGTGGAAAAAAATGATATGTTCAAACGACCCATAATGCCTCATAGAATATACGTTGGAGTGTTTGCTTTCCAAAATGGGGTCATTTTGTGGACTTTTCCATTGTATTGGTGCTCTAGGGCCTTCAAAAGTGTGATAGGTAGTAAGAAAGTTTTATGTGTATTTATGCTCCTAGAACGCCTGAAGGTGCTTCTTGGACGTGGAGTCTCTTTTTGTGGCCAGGCTGTGTAAAAGTCTCACACATGTGGTATCGCCATACTCGGAAGGAGTAGCAGAATGTATTTTTGGGTGTAATTTTTGCTGTGTACATGCTATGTTTTAGAAATAGCTTATAAATTGACAACTTTGTGGGAAAAAAAAAAGAAGAAAATTTTTTTCTTCATTTTCCCAAGAATTGTGGGAAAAAATTACAACTTCAAAAGACCCACCATGCCTCTTACTAAATACCTTGGACTGTCTACTTTACAAAAAGGGGTCATTTGGGTGGTTTTTGTACTGTCCTGACATTTCAGGGCCTCAAGAAAGGAGATAGGCAGTCAGTACATCTGGTGTGATCAATTTTCAGTAATTGGTACCATAGCTTCTAGACTCAATAACTTTCACACAGACTAAATAATATACACTAATTTGGGTTAATTTTACCAGAGACATGTAGCAGTATACATTTTGGCCCAAATGTATGAAGAAAAATATATTTTTTTGCAAAATTTTATAATTGAAACTAAAAAAGTGTTTTTTTTTTTCAAAATGTTTGCTCTTTTTTTGCATATATCACGAAAAAAAAAACCCCAGTTGTGATCAAATACCACCAAAAGAAAGCTCTATTTGTGTGAAAAAAATGATAAAAATTTTGTTTGGTTACAGTGTAGCATGACTGAGCAATTGTCATTCAAAGTGTGAGAGTGCTGAAAGCTGAAAATTGGTCTGGGCAGGAAGGGTGTCTAACTGCTCTGTATGGAAGCGGTTAAAGTGTATTTGTTCATGGTAACTTTTATGTGTAAGGAAGCTTTATGTATTATGATGTCCAGTAATGGTAACTTTTAAGATGTGTAAGGAAGCTTTGTATTTATGATGTCCAGTAAAGTTTTGTTTTATGTTTTCTATCAAAACTGCTCTTGGTGCCTGTTTTTATTCTAAATATTCACAAGATATGTCAGTGGCTGTCCAGTATACCTGAATTATAAATTTTGTTGTTATCCACCATTTTAATACAAGGGCCTTCATCATTTAGAACACAGAAACTTTTTGAGGGTTGAACCTTTGCTTCATTATTGGAGGACAAATACATTTTACAAGCAATATTGTGGTTGAAAAATCAAGGCTGACCCTTACAGCTAAAAACAAACGGCTAAGATTTCAGCATCAGAAATGCCACTTGTTGACTGAATTTTGATCCCAGTTTTAG
This sequence comes from Pelophylax lessonae, assembly GCF_965119305.1. Lineage (NCBI taxonomy): Eukaryota > Metazoa > Chordata > Amphibia > Anura > Ranidae > Pelophylax > Pelophylax lessonae. Next base: position 128,428,271 of record NC_138778.1, on the reverse strand, counting down.
ATTTGCCTTATTTTTACCTGGTATTCTGGATAGAAAGGACGAACATACATTAACAGGACAGCATGCAATGGTCAGCTTTCCTTTAGGCAAAATACATTTTCAAGAAGATATCAAGCAGTAAGTTTAAAAATGTAGCAGCATTTTGCCTAATGACAAATGGTAACAACACCAAAAGAAATGCATCCACTACATATCCTGATTGTTAAGCTGGTATTTTACACATTTTATTTCAACGTTACTAACTTGAAAATAAATTATATGTTTGTATCAAAAATGGATAGAGAGGTACCACATCCCTAGAATGTATATTATAAATGCTGGGAAAGATATCCCGAAATTTACCCACAGCTAAAGCCTAAAATGCAAAGGCTAGTACTCGGGTATGAAAAGAAGGTAAGATGAAAGAAATGAGGGGAGCAGAGGTAAAGAGGAGGAGGAAGAGAAGGACAATGGAGAGAAAGAGGGGGAGTGAGAAGAAAAAAAGGGGCAATCAAGAAAGAACGAAGAAGAGAGATGAAAGGCGGCAGGGGGGAAGAAAGAAAAGAGGGGGGAGGGAGGAAAATAGAAGGGGGGGAAAAGGAGGAGAAAGCAAGAAAAGATTCCAGAAAAAGGGGGGACAAGGGGACGGAAAGTGGAAAGAAAAAATGAAGACGACCAGAAGGTCAGATGATAAGTGGGAGGGCTAGTGGGACTTTGAAGGTACCAGGTAGATCAATAAGGTGAGAATTGCCTTTCATCTCTCTTTTCCTTTGTCCCATCATTCCCCCCTCTTCCTAGCCCCCCCTCTCCCTTCCTCCTTCCCTCCTTCTTGTTCTTTTTCCCCCTTCTTCGTTCTTTCTTGATTGCCCCTTTTTTTCTTCTCACTCCCCCTCTTTCTCTCCATTGTCCTTCTCTTCCTCCTCCTCTTTACCTCTGCTCCCCTCATTTCTTTCATCTTACCTTCTTTTCATACCTGAGTACTAGCCTTTGCACTTTAGGCTTTAGCTGTGGGTAAATTTCCGGAACGTTACTAACTTCAAAAAAGCTAAGGCCATCTTTGGCACCATGTTACATGTTCACCTGATAATATTGTTGAAGTATTTTTCATTTTGTAACATTATTCTGTACATGTGTGCCCTTGGGAAGTGGTGACCATGGTGGGTAATCCTTCCTCAGTGCACTTCTGTACACCCTCCCTCACCAGATAATGTGGTCATGACACTGACAGCTGCATGTCCAAAGAGTTTCTAAATAGTGGTTGACAGACACTGATGATGTCGTGAGAAAACCTTTACCAATGATGATCCCTTTATTTTGGCCTGACAGTGTAGACGAGTGTGTGTATGGCTAGCTGTTAATCCTTCCGAGAGTAGTGTTTGATTCAGTAAACCAATGTGTTCTGCCAAAACAAAGCAAGGTGACCTGACGGGGATCCAAATTTCCCAGTTCCCCATCATCAGTCTCCACTGGCCCAGTCTGACATTACAGACAGAATTTTGTGAGTCTCCACCACTTCACCTAACAAAGCCATGTACACTCCCTGGCCACTCTTACCTAGTCATGTATTTAGATTTTACCTAGCAGATGATCTCTCCAAACTACATTTTTGACTGCACAAATGACACCCTGCTATCAGACATTTCAATCCTAGTTTGGCAAACTTTGTCACCCTAGCTGAAGGCAAAACACTTACCATAGTGCCTGTAGATGTCTAACTTCTGCAATGTTTGATGGTACACGTATGTTGTCTCCAAATTGAAGATTGCTTATGCCAAAAGCATTAGAACAAAAAACACACTACAAACTTCAGAAGTTTACTCAAATCCTTTTATATTAAAACTCCAGAAACGTAAAGAAATAAAACAATTTAAGATTTTGTAAATAAAACTATAAGAGCCGGTTCACACTAATCCGGCTCAAAGTCGCCCCGACTTTGGGCGACTTTGAAGTCGCCCGTGCAGCGCGACTTCATCGCGGCTTGCAAACGACTTCTCAAATTGGAAGTCAATGCAAGTCGCTCCGACTTCGCCAAAAAATAGTGCAGGAACCTTTTTCTAAGTCGGAGCGACTTGAGTCACTCTGATTAGAACGGTTCCATTGCACAGCATGGGGAGCTACTGTACTTGACAAGTCGGAGTAGTGTAAACCGGCTCTAAAATATGGCTTGTATTTAACAATGAATAAATACAAAACTATTTACAATTTGAATAAAAAAATATAGAAAATAGAAAATTGTGAATAAAAAAATGTGGAAAAAAGTGCAGCGCTAATAAATACTAGCGATATAAACGTGTATGTATGTAAACCAAGAAAGGTAAATACAAATAAATTGCAAAATAAATACAACTGAACATCAAATCAACAGTCCCATATGTGAAGTGAAAAAAACAGTCCACAACAGTGATAATTGAAGTGCTCACTGGATCCCAACACCAACAAGATATAGAGATATAATGTGCTCACCAGAACGATAGGACTCAAAATGCCATATAGCATATGAGTCAAATCAGCTTGTTGTACAATGGATGGATAATCCGAAGGGATGACCGAGGTCACTGATGTTGAGGTGAAGAGGTCAAATGGCCAAAAATAAACCAAAGAACAAGGGAGCACAAAATAGTGTAACACTGCTAAAATTTTTATTAAATAAAAATACACCAAATTGCACTTAGAAACATCTTGTGGTAAAGAGCGTATACAGATGCAAAGGTAGGCTGTCAGCAGCGTGGCCTTGACGCGTTTCAGCATAAATGCTTTTTTCAAAAGGTAGTGCCAGCCGAACACCCACAAAAGCCACCTATTTATATTCTAAGTAGTAATAAGTCAACCAATGAGAAGATGCCTACTGTGCAGACAAACCGAGCCCAAAATGGCGTTGGCTTGCACTCCAAGCCTCGTTTTCAATGTGGCTATGGATGCCTATTGTGCAGACAAACCGAGCCCAAAATGGAGTCGGCGTGTGCTCCAAGCCTCGTTTTCAATGTGGCTATGGATCACAACATCACTTCCGGGTAAACAGGAAGTGCATCATATGTGGAAGTAACCACATTCCAAGCCTCATGTTAGACCAGAGGCACAGCATCACTTCCGGGATAAACAGGAAGCTGATCCACCTCTGTTCTACCTGCTTTGGATCCCCTCTTCCCCTCACTGTGTGCCCCCTTTATACTGTGCCGCCCCCACCGCGCTGCAGGCTTCCCTGTCCTGTAAAAAATAACAAATTGTAAAAAAAATAATAATTAAACATTGTAATAAATAATTTTAAAAAATTTTAAAATAGAATAATTGTAAAAATGTTTAACATTCAAAAAAAAAATGTTTACATTTTGTTTTTTAAAATGTAAAAAAAACTAATAATAAAGGGCTAATTCACACAGGTTCTCTGTTATGTTTGTGTCTACTAATAATGATTTTAGTGTATTTTTTGTGAAAATATTGTCTTAATAAATTCGGGCGGGGGCTGCCAGGTAGGCTGTACAAGGCCCTGTGATTTCTAACAGCAGCTTTGGGCTCGATCACCAGGTGAAAACAGAGGGAATAATAGTCAAATAAAGGAAAACTAATGCAGCCACCACATCTAATGATTAGTAAGTAGCAAATATATTATGATTTTGGTTTGAGGGTTAATACCTCTTTGAAAAGGGTTCAAACTTTAGATACGTTTGGCTGAACCTCTGCAATTGGAACCCTGGTGTGTTCGGTTCATCCCTAATTTGTTTTTTACCGAAACGGCAAAAAGTTTATTGAAGATAAACAAAAGGTTACAGTCCAAAATACTGTCATCCCTAGTTTTGAGGTATACCTAATGTAGCGTAGTGACATGCTGTATATCCTATAAGGCAGGAATTCCCAAACTACAGCCCTGCAGCTGTTGCGGAACTACACATCCCATGAGGCATTTTAAAACTCTTCACATACATGACTAGGCATGATGGGAATTGTAGTTCCTGAACAAGTGGAGGGCCGTAGTTTTGGGAATCCCTGCTATAAGATGTTCATGAAAAAAAACCTGGAGAACAGATTTCCGATGATATTGTATTTTCCTTCAACTGGTAAACTGAGAATTAGACCAAGTGTTTTTGGTTTTGAAAATGTTCTAATGTGTTCTGTTTTTCATTATTTCCTGCTTTCTGTAATTTTACAGGGCATGTTTATAACAGATTGTTTTTATTGAAACAAATGTGCCCTTGTATCAGATCACATTGTCCATGTCAGGGCCGCAATCTTTAAATGGGAATTGGATTTGTGCTACTAGAGCCTGTATTCTGCTTACAAGAAAACATCCTGTAGTCTTCATGTAATGTGCAGCTGCATGCAAACATGAAAGTAGAAGATTCAGTTTTGCCACATTTCATCAGTTTACATTGCAAGGACATATGCAGTACCAGGGCTTTTTTTCAGCGGGAACGCAGGGGAACGCAGTTTCGGCACCTCTAGCACTACATGTATGTAATGACAAGGGTTGCTGGCATTTGCTGGAGGAACTATTCATGCCAGCTGCTGGGGGATTTATTGTTGCTGGAAGGGGTTGGGAGGGTCTGTTGTTGCTGGTGGGGGGATCTATTGTTGCTGGGAGCTCCACTGTTGAATTGTTGCTGGCTGCTGAAGGGCCTATTGATGTTGGCTGCTAGGAGATATGTATATTTTTGGTAGAGAGGGTCTATTGTTGTTGAAGTGGATCTATTGTTTTGGTGGGGGCATCTGTTGTTGCTAGGGGATCTATTGTTGGTGATGGGGTCTGTAATTGCTGTAGGTATCTTTTTTACTGCTTTTCTTGATATAATTAATTTTTAATTCCATACAAATTACTTGGCACCAAAAAAAAAAAATTGATACTTGGTTTTCTCTAAAAGGGTAGGTACTGGGAGGAGGCTAGGGGGTGGTACCAAGGGGCATGCTCAAACGTGTGTAGGGGGCGAAGATAAGGGGTGATCGGAAGGGGGGGTACCTGCACCTATTCTCTGAGAAAAAAAGCCCTGTGCAGTACAAATTCATTATATGTGCTGATGCATTTAAACATGGCCTGAACTCAAAAATGAAGATTTGCTATTGAATTGGGAGCAGTACCCTGAAATATTAATCTAACCTAACATAATATACATGCTTTTTGGGGGACAAATAAGGGCTTTCATCTGATAATATATTTACATTCATATATTTTTGTTTCTTTGTTTTTATTCCATTAAAAATGTGCATACTTTCATATATTTACCCATAATATAATCAATAAAGTGTGCTGGTGATGATGACATCACATTATTACAACTATTTTTACCACAGTAGAATGATAAATCGTAGGGTCCTTTCACATGGGCTTTCCAATCTGATCCGCCTGTTAGTTTTTCAGGCGGACCTGATCGGATGCCCCATGCACCTCTATGGAGCAGCAGATGACAGCGGTCACACCCGCTGCTCTCCCATCGGATGTGGTCCGTGAAATCCAGGCGAATGGAAACCCTATTTTCCATCTGTCTGAAGCATCGGATGAAAACGAACAAGGAGAGGAGAGTGGGGATCTGACAGGTTCGTCTTCGCAAAGAAAGCGGAGACAGAGCTGTCATCCGCCTGCACAGCGGGGATCAGCGGATCAATCCACCGGGCGGAAAGCCCTTGTGAAAGGACCCTTAGGTGTACGTATGTGTTTTGCTTTAGGAGAGATCTATTCTGCTTTCAAAGCTACATTGCAAAAGCAAAAAAACGCAAAATGTAAAAAAAATGACTGTGAGGTTAAGCTGGATTGATGAGGGCACAAAAGGTTTGCAACTGCTAAGAATTCGAATGATCTTGCATTCACTTATGTGACTATTTGACGCTTGCACAGAAAATGCTATCCAGATCATCCAACATCATTCATTGTTGTGACCTGGGGATTAATCTGGGGAAGGATTGTTATTTATTGAGGGGGGATTTTTGTAATGTATTAGACCTATTTTTGGTTATTTGGAAATTCGGATGTATCCGAATTTACAAATTGCAATAGTATCAAATTTAAACAAATCTAAAATAACGAAACAGAATTTCGGATGAAAGAAGATAAAGGAATGGAATAGAAAAGAATATAATAGAATAGAAAAAAAAATAGAATAGACAATAAAAGAATATCCTAAAACAACGCAGAATACAAAATAAAAGAATAGAAAAGATTAATGTAGAAAATAAAGGGATAGTACAGAAAATAAAAGAATAGAATAGAAAAGAAAATAGTATACACACCAGATTACACCCTGGCCCAATATCTCCTCCATCATACTTCACTGCCCTAATTGGCCTATAAGAGGTCGCTCACCTTACACCTTGTATACGCAGCTAAAATGTGTATCCTATGTCGCTGGTTGTCTACTTCCCCCCACAGCAATTGAATGGTGCAACAAAATAGCCGACATGGAAGATTTAGTTCATCAAGCCAAAGATTCCCCTGATAAATTCTATATTACTTGGACCCCTTGGCTGGAATTCACCAAATCCGCGGAAATACCTCAGACTGATAAGCCACTCTTAGTAATGAATTGCCACTGGCCGACTCCCTATCTCGACAATGACATTTAAATCTGTCCCCACAAGCCAATACACTGAACTACCTTTCCATTGCTGCCCCCAGCAACCCCCACCCCCCACCCCTCACTTTACCCCACAATTTTCCCCTCCACTCCTTCCCCCCTTCCCCTTTTTTTTTCTCCTCATCCTGGGTTTGTTTTCCCCTCACCCCCCTCCCCCAAACAGCACCCTTTACGACCAACCTCTGAAATATTCGCACCTATGCTATTCTTTTATTTTCTCTCTGCTTCATCCATGCAACACTTTCTTTCTATACTTTACTTGACAGCATCAATTGTAGACCCTCAGCCGATAGGCAACCCGATGAATGGCCCAACCCCTGTCGAGGTGGCCGCTCCCCTGGTTCCGACACAGCAAGATCCCCTCGTGGGTGCCTGGACCTCTGGTGGGCCACTAAGACGGCCTAGGTAACTCCATGCTTACTTTCATCCACGTTGGGCTCCATTGATACATTCTCTTTATGGTTCAAAGTACCTGTTGCATACTTTTGTCATTCACAAATTTGTTATGTTACTATGAGGCTTTTGTCACAGTACTGTTAACTGCATGGATGTTGTGCATTGTTTTCAGTCATGCGTGCTCTGTATATTGAAACACCAATAAAACTTTTTAAAAGAAAAGAATATAGTAAAACAGAACAAAATAGAATAGAAAATAAAATAACCTTTGGTAATATAGTGTATCTAATAATAAATGTAAAAAATCTAATTTCTTCATAAATTTTGGTCGAAATTTATTTTGCTACATGTTTTTGATTAAAAAAAAAAAGGTGTATATTATTATATTATTTGGTTTGCGTGAAAATTATAGTGCCTACAAATTTTGATATATATAATATACTATACACTGTCACTGTACTAATGATACTGGCTGGGAAGGGGGTTAACATCTAGGGGGGCGATCAAGGGGTTAAAAGTGTGCCTAACTATGTGTAATGCGTATAAAGTGTGCTGATTTTTACTAATGATCTCTCATTTTCACATCCCTGCATCCTTTGCAGGGATGAGAAACTGACATATTGCTCCCACTGTACAGAGCTACATGTTGTTTATCAACACAGAGCTCAGGGTTGTGGCGATCAGCAGTTTCCAGCTGTGAATAATTGGCCAGGACTTGCTGACAGGCTCCCTCTGTGTACAATCACCCGAGTGTAGGGGGTGACGTACGGGTACATCGCTTTACCTACACTGGCCGCCTGTAAAGGAGTATTGTGATCCCACTAGCGTGTGACGGTCCAAAACTTCTTACTGATACATTTGTACAGCATTATAAATGAAGTGGGCAGGTGAATTTAGACAGATCATGGCCGTAATAAAACATATGTAATCAATAAATATACAGTATGTGGGAGTATATAAAAATATTATTTTTCCTAATATATACAGTACTTCCGGAAAGTATTCACAGCACTTCACTTTTTCCACAATTTTGTCATGTTACAGCCTTATTCCAAATTGTATTAAATTCATTATTTTCCTTAAAATTCTACAAACAATACACCATAATGACAATGTGAAAATATTTGCAATTTTATTAAAAAGAAAAAAAATCCCATGTACATAAGTATTCACACCCTTTGCTCCAAAGGTGCTTTGTTGAAGCACCTTTGGCACCAATTGCAGTCTCAAGTCTTTTTGAAGTATGATGCTGCAAGCTTGGCACACCTATTTTTAGACAGTTTCTCTGATTCTTCTTTGCAGGACCTCTCAAGCTCCATCAGGTTGGATGGGGAGCATTGGTGCACAGACATTTTCAGATCCTCTAGACATGTTTAATCGGGTTCAAGTCTGGACATTCACAGAGTTGTCCTGCAGCCACTCCTTTGTTATATTGGCTGTGTGCTTAGGGACATTGTCCTGTTTGAAGATGAACCTTTGCCCCAATCTGAGGTCCAGAGCGCTCTGGAGCAGGTTTTCATCAAGGATGTCTCTGTACAATTCTGCATTCATCTTTCCCTCAAACCTGACTAGTCTCCCAGTTCCTGCCGCTGAAAAACATCCCCACAGCATGATGCTGCCACCACCATGCTTCACTGTAGGGATGGTATTGGCCAGGTGATGAGCAGTGCCTTGTTTCCTCCACATGACGCTTGCCATTCAGGCCAAAGAGTTCAATCTTTGTTTCATCAGACCAGAGAATTTTGTTTCTCATGGGACCCCCAATCCTGCAGATATTTTTCTGTACCCTTCACCCAGATCTGTGCCTCGATACAATCTTTTCTCAGAGGTTTACAGACAATTCCTTGGACTTCATGGCTTGATTTGTGCTCTGACATGCACTGTGAACTGTGGGATCTTATATAGACAAGTGTGTGCCTTTCCAAATCATGTCCAATCAACTGAATTTACCACCAGTGGCTCCAATCAAGTTGAAGAAACATCTCAAGGATGATCAGTGGAAACAGGATGCACCTGGAGTCAGATTTGAGTGTCATGGCAAAGGCTGTGAATACTTATGTACAGTGGCGTCGGCAGGGGGGGCTGACCGGGCTACAATCCCAAGTGGGCCCCCCAAAAGCCCCGGGTCTCTTATCCCTATAGACAATTATTATCCCCGAGTCCCAAGGCCTGAGGTTGGCTGGGAACTCCGGGATTGGCAGACTGCCCTGGGGCTGCTTTGCAGGGCTGCCTCTGGAGAAGGGCGAGCGCCACCCATTTACACAGAGTGGGGATCTCCCGCTTACCTGGCGCAGCCAAGTTTCATACGAAGTCCTGCCTCTTGGACCGGCTCCTGTTATGGATGTCTCACTGGTCCAATGCCAGTATATGTAATGTGCATCATAGGAGCTGATCCAGGAGACGCCGGGTAAGCGGAGGATCCCTGCTCAGTGTAAACTGGCTGCTCTCCTCTCCCCTCCCAATGCACTGGCAAGGCTGCGTTAATGGGCACTGGCAAGGCTGCATTAATGGGCACTGGCAAGGCTGCACTGATGTGCACTGTCTGACCAGGCTGCATTGATGGGCACAGGTAAGGCTGAGCTGATGGGCACTGGCATGGCTGCGTTGATGGGCATTGGCAAGGCTGCGCTGATGGGCAGGGGGGAGGCTAAGCTGATGGGCACTGTGATCAGGCTGCGTTGATGGACACTGTGATCAGGCTGCGTTGATGGGCACTGACAAGGCTGCTTTGATGGGCACTGGCGAGGCTGTGCTGATGGGCACGGGTGAGGCTGAGCTGATGGGCACGGTCTGATCAGGCTGCATTGATGGGCACAGGTGAGGCAAAGCTGATGGGCACTGATCTGGCTGAATTGATGGGCACTGATGAGACTGCATTGATGATTTGATGGGCACTGATGATGCTGCATTTATGGGCACTGGTGAGGCTAAGCTGATGGGCACTGATGAGGCTGCATTGATGGGCACTGATGAGTCTTAACTGATGGGCACTGGCGAGGCTAAGCTGATGGACATTTATCAGGTTGCATTGATGGGCACTGATGAGGCTGCATTGATGGACACTGGTGAGGATGCATTGATGGCCACTGGCGAGGCTAAGCTGATGGACATTGATCAGGCTGCACTGATGGGCACAGATAAGGCTGCACTGATGGGCACTGATGAGGCTGTATTGATGGGCACAGGTGAGGCTGAGCTGATGGGCACTGATGAGGCTGCATTGATGGGCACTGATGAGGCTGCATTGATGGGCACTGGTGAGGCTGCATTGATGGGCACTGGTGAGGCTGCATTAATGGGCACTGGTAAGGCTGCATTGATGGGCACTGGTAAGGCTGCATTGATGGGCATTGATGAGGCTGCACTGATGGGCACTGATGAGGCTATGCTGATGGGCATTGGGGAGGCTGCATTGAAGGGCACTGGGCATTGTGCATGGTGGGGCATTGAGCAGGGGTGAGGGGGGGCATTGGGTGGAGCGTGGGCTGGACTTACTTTAAACTACTTGTGGGAGGGGTTACAAATTTATCTTCGGGCTGAAGCCCATGGTTTTTTTTCCACCTAGCAACACCCCTGCTTATGTACATGTTTTTTTTTCCTTTTTTTGTTTTTAATAAATTGGCAAAGACTTCAAACAAACTTTCACATTGTCATTATGGGGTATTGTTTGTAGAATTTTGAGGAAAATATTGAATTTAATTCCTTTTGGAATAAGGCTGTAACATAACAAAATGTGGAAAAAATGAAGCGCTGTGAATAATTTCTGGATGCACTGTAAAAAAAATGCATATTCTTAATTCAAAAATGTACGCTCTGTTGCTGTCAGACTCCTCCAAATCTCCAAATTCCTTTTTTTTGCTGCTGTGATCTGACTTTTTATTAATTGATAGCTACGTTTGTTCTCCATGGTCTCACTGTATGTAGGAAGGTGGCCACCCTCTCTTGCTTACTCCTGAGATGGACTATGGACTATAGGATGTGTAGTGTACATAGATTAGTACATGGGACCATCACTAACAATCACTGCTCATTCCAAACAAACACAAGTAAAGAGGAAAATGAGGGGGGGGGTTACAAGGAGGCAGAAAAACACAATAAGAAACAATGTCATGTAAAAATGATTACATGGCCATGAAGTATTGGATTTGTATGGGATTACTGAATTTAAAAAAAATTGGTATACCATTTAATGCCACTTTAACCAGTTCTGGGCCGAAAGGTTTTGCCCCCTTAATGACCAGGCCATTTTTTGTGATTCGCACTGCGTTACTTTAACAGACAATTGCGCGGTGGTACGATGCTGTACCGAAATAAAATTGATGACAAATAGAGCTTTCTTTTGGCGGTATTTGATCACCTCCGCAATTTTTATTTTTTGCGCTAGAAACAAAAAAAGAGCGACAATTCTGAAAATATATATATATATTTTTCCCTTTTTGCTTTATAACACCCCCCCCCCCCCCCCAAAAAGTAAAAATCTAATTTCATCCTTTTAGGCCAATATGTATTCTGCTACATATTTGTGGTAAAAAAAAAAAAATCCCAATAAGTGTATTTTGATTGGTTTGCGAAAAAAGTTATCACGTCTACAAACTAGGGGAAAGATTTATGTAATTTTTATTTATTTATGTATTTTTACTAGTAATGGCGGCGATTAGCGATTTTTAGCGGGACTGCGACATTGCGGCGGACAGATCGCACACCTGCCATTTTTGACACTTTTGGGGAGGATCAGTGACATTACTACAGAATCAGTTCTGAAAATATGCACTGTTACTGTAATAATGACACTGGCAGGGAAGGGGTTAACCCAGGGGCAATCAAAGGGTTAAATGTTAGCCTAGGGGGTATTTTATAACTGCGGGGGGGATGGGCTTGTAATATCAACACAAAGACCTGTGATCCTAAATAGGAGGAACGCAGGGGCTCGGTGTTCATAGCTGAGAGAACAACTCTCTCTTCACGAGGAGTGATCGCGGGGGCCTGGTGGCAATTGCGGCCACGGGTCCCATGCCTTGACTTCACCACTGGCGAGTCGGCACATGTGCGCCCCCAGGATTGCTCCCGCGATTCATGCGAATTTTCCGATCTGCCGCTGTATAACTGCGGCAGCTAGTCGTGTTATGGAAATAGAGTTTGGAGCATAGAAATGTGCTTGGTGCGCTGAAAAGCGGACTTGTGAATATTAATACGTGCCAAGCGCCATTAATCCCTTGTACTGAAAAGTACAATGTACAGCTCTTTTGTATAAAGTTATCCAAGTGCTCAGTGACAAAGAGAGAGACAGACACAGGCTGTATCACGGTCGATGTCCGTAGTTGCAACCCTCCTTAACCGCTTGCCGACCGCCGCACGACTATTTACGTCGGCAGTCAGGCCCTCACAGGCAAAGCGACGTAGGGCTACGTCGCTAGCCTGTGAGGCTCTAGGGAGCGAGTGTGCGCCGCCGGAGGCGCGCTCCCGCTTGGTCACAGACCCCCCCGCGCGTGTGCCCGGCGGTCACTCGCGATCGTCCGTGACAGCGGGAGAAAGGCAGGCGGCTAATGTAAACAAGCCGCCTATCATTCTCCCCTGTGTAAGAATAGTGATCATACGGTTCTACTATGTAGGACCGTTGATCACTGTTCCTACACCTCAAGCCACAGCCAATCACACCCCCTAGGGACACACATAACCACTCCCTCTCAAAAAAAGTTAACCCCTTCACTGCCAGTGTCATTTTAAAGTAACAGTGCATATATATAGCACTGATTACTGTAGTAATGTCACTGGTAACCCCAAAAGTGTCAAAAATGTCAGTCAAGGGTCCGATCTGTCCGCCGCAATGTCGCAAAAAAAAATCGCAGATCGCCGCCATTAAGCGTTAAAAAACAAAAAACAAAAAAAATGACAAAGATCTCTCCCTTAGTTAGTAAACGCAATAACTTTTGCGCAAACCAATCAAAATACGCTTTTTGCGATTTTTTTTTTTTTTACCAAACATATGTAGCATAAAACAAATTGGCCTAAAATGTTAAAACATTTAGATTTTTAAATTTTTTTTGGGGAATTTCATATAAAAAAATGTGAAAAATATTGTTATTTTTGCAAAATGTACGCTCTTTTTTTGTTTATAGTGCAAAAAGTAAAAATCGCACAGGTGATCAAATACCACCAAAAGAAAACTCTGTTTGTTGGAGAAAAAGGACGTCAAATTCGTTTAGGTACAGCGTCGAACGACCGCGCAATTGTCCGTTAAAGTCACGCAGTGCCGAATCGCAAAATAGGCCCTGGTCAGGAAGGGGGTAAAATCTTCCGGGGCTTAAGTGGTTAAGGCAGCCCTCCTGTTTATTTTATAGCCAGAACAAAATCGTTTTACAGGGTTGGTGGTGTCACACAACCAATCACAGACATGTATACTTTCAAATATATTCGCTGCGCATAGCGATTGCCGGTAAACTGACACTGGGAGACATAATGGCAATTTCACTAAAAACACAGCCTAAAGAAATGTCCACATAAATATTAATATTATTTCCACAACAGTAGGCAAGTGGTTAAAACCCAGATCCAGTGAAAACTTTCTTTTTCAGTTTTTGGCCCAGACCTGAGATAAGTAAGTACTTTTGCTAAGTTTTATTGCTGTCTGTGACCCCACTGGGGAGATTTCACCTCACTTCCTGTTCCTCTGACAGCTTCCAAATTGAATTACTGTAGTTCAGTGCTCCCAGACATTTACAGACTCGTGTTATTTCATCGGTCAACTGATTCAATCCAAGAGCTTTTGTCTTGTGAAAAGATTCCCTTCATAATTTATGTTTGGGACGTATGAGGTCATGGCTGAGTCTGTTGTGAAATGACTCTACAAGTTCCAAACAATCATCTACAGCAATATATTCCACGTTCACCAAAATTTCATCCTGAAAATCAAGAGATCAACTACAATTAACTAACACACAAACACAATCCGAAATGCGGTGTTCCTGCTTTTCAGCAAGCCATTTTGTTTGCATATGGCAGCAATTATGAGCAGCCAGAAAATTACCCTGAATAGAAATAAGTGATTTCTACACGATTTTGTCTGCTAAAGTTTAGACTACTTGTTGAATATGAAAGATTATCTGTGTATTACATAATTAACAATGACCATTTCCACAGGAAGTATTTTTTTTTACTACTATTACAACACCTGTTATTTAACAATGCGAAGTGTCTATGTCCTTGAAGGGTTTCACGTTTTTCACTTTAAAATAGCATGAGCTCATCTTTTGTTGGCACGAATGAGCTAACTGGCACACATGGACATTTCTACCCTACTATATGGTAATAACAGATCTCAATTCTTTTTTTTTTTCTCTTTAAAATATCGCTACTTAGCTAAACCTACATGTTTGCCAGAAGCAGCTTGGATCTTGGAAAGCTCTTGTTTGGTTTTAATTTATTTCCAAGATTTAAATCCAGCCTTAATACCCATTGTTTTTTTTTTTTTCTTTGTGACTGTGTTAGAAGTGTCAAAGGACTAAGAATGTTATACATTGCTCAAGAAAAGGAACACTTTGAAAGCACATCAGATCTCAATGGGGAAAAATATCATGTTGGATATCTATACTAATATGGACTGGGTTATGTGTTAGGAACTAAAGAATGCTGTTTGAAGGAAATGAAAATTATCACCCTACAGAGGGCTGAAGTCAAAGACACCCCGAAAATCCAAGTAAAAAAATGATGCAGCAGGCTAGTCCATTTTGCTGAAATGTCATTGCAGCAACTCAAAATGGTACTCGTTAGTTTGTATGGCCCCTACGTGCTTGTAGGCATGCCTGACAATGTCCGGGCATCCTCCTAATGAGATGACAGATGGTGTTCTAGGGTATTTCCTCCCAAATCTGGACCAGAGCATCACCTGAGCTCCTAAACAGCGTCAGATGGACCGAAACATAATGTCCCAGAGGTGTTCTATTGGATTCAGGTCAGGCGAGTGTAGTGGTCATTCAATTATATAAATTCCTTCATCCTCCAGCAACTGGCTACATACTCTCATCATATAACGCCGGGCATTGCTTGTGCACCAGGATGAACCCAGGACCCACTGCACCAGCGTAGGGTCTGACAATGGGTCCAAGGATTTCATCCTGATTCCTAATGGCAGTCAGGGTGCCATTGTCTAGCCTGTGGAGGTCTGTGTGTCCCTCCATGGATATGCCTCCCCAGACCATCACTGACCCATCACCAAACCAGTTATGCTGAATGATGTTACAGGCAGCATAATGCTCTCCAGGGCTTCTCCAGACCCTTTCATGTCTGTCACATGTGCTCAGGGTGAACCTGCTCTCATCTGTGAAAAGCACAGGGCTCCAGTGGCTGGACAGTGAGCACAGGGCACATAAGAGGATGTTGGGCCTTCAGGCCACCCTCATGAAGTCTGTTTCTGATTGTTTGGTCTGGGGCATTCCCACCAGTGGCCTGCTGTCATTTTTTTAAGGGTCTGGCAGTGTTCATCTTGTTCCTCTTTGCACAAAGGAGCAGATTCCGATCCTGCTGAAGGGTTAAGGACCTTCTACGGCCCTGTCCAGCTCTCCTCGAGTAACTGCCTGTCTCCTGTAATCTCCTCCATGCTCTTGAGGCTGTGCTGGGAGACACAGCAAACCTTCTGGCAATTGAACATATTGATGTGCCATCCTGGAGGAGTTGGACTGCCTGTGCAACCTCTATAGGGTCCAGGTATCGCCTCATGCTACCAGTAGTGACACTGACCCTAACCAAATGCAAAACTAGTGAAAAACAGTCAGAAGAAATGAGTAGGTAATAAAATGTTAGTTGCCTCCACCTGTAAAACCATTCCTGTTTTGGAGGTGGTCTCGTTATTGCCCATCTAGTGCCCCTTTTAATTTAATTAACACCAAAGCAGCTGAAACTTATTAACAACCCCCTCTGATATTTAACAGACCAGATCAATATCCCAGGAATTTAATTGGCTTGATGCTACACTCTCATTCAAAAGTGTTCCTTTTGTTTGAGCAGTGTATTTTCTTAACCGCTTGAAGACCAGGCTTTTTCTGACACTTTGTTTAAAAGTAAAAATAAGTATTTTTTAGAACCCCCAAACATTATTTATTTTTTAGCAGTGGCCCTAGAGAATAAAATGGAGGGTTTTGCAATGTTTTATGTCTCACAGTATTGTGAACACAAATGTTTGGGAAATTTTAAAGCACAAAAACAAGACTGTATAGAGTACTCAGTTTTTTGGTAAAATATAAAAGATGGTGTTACACCAAGTAAATAGATACCTAACATGTAACGCTTTACAATTGCGCATGCTCAAGGAATGGCAACAACAGACTACAGTGCTTAAAAATCTCTATAGGAAATGCTTTAAAAGCCTTTACAGGTTACCAGTTTAGAGTTACAGAGAAGGTCTGGTGCTAGAATTATTGCTCTCACTCTGAAGTTTGCTGCAACACCTCACATGTGTAGCGCGATCACCGTTTGCATATGCGTGTGGGACCAATACATGTGTTCGCCTATATGCACAGGGGGATGGGGGCAATTCATTGTTTTTTTATTATTTATGTTATTTTACTTATTTATTTTGACGCTGTTTCTTTAAACTTATCACTTGTGTAGCAAGGTTTCTAGGCCTGTGGCCTGATGTGGGTCTGCCATTAGTACCGGAATCCTCTACAGCCCGTGTGAGTCTCCAGGTGTGGCAATTGAAACAGTGACAACTCCAGCATCTTTGTTTGTGGTTTTTATTATAAATTAAGGGGATGGGAGAAGGGATTGAGTGGGATACTCCTCTCGGCTTGAACTAATTACAATTGGGACTTTGATCCTGTAAAAATGCCCGTTGGCGCTTTCTTGACGCTAGCCAGCGCCAGCCAACGCTCACTGACTCTGAGAACACTCTGTAAAACAGAGGAAGTGTTGAATCTCCAACCTATAGTCCAGTAGATCCAAGACTGAGAACTGTAGAACTCCTGACACAGCTTCACTGTGTAAGTCTTTGAATACTTTTCCCCCCGCCTGGCACAGCTTGAGGTAGTATTTTGTAGAACTCCAAATAGCTAACACTGTAACTGGCACACGCAATGCAATTCAGGACCCAGACTGCAGGTGCCCCCTTTGCTCTTTGAACTCTTCAGGGTCCTCAACCTAGGTACCCCCTTTTCACCTAGCTGACCTTGGATCCCTAAACCTCTTCCGGTGTGGTCCTCTCTGACTCTAGGCAGACCCCCAGGGGCAATCTGCATTACTCACGACCTGTGTAGGCTTTCCTGGGACTGGACCTCTCTCTCTCCGCAGGCTCTCGGCACACCGGATCCCCTCAGCTCAACTCAGCACTCTCTGGATTCTCTGGCGACACCCCGAGACATCCACCTTCCTCAGACAGGAGGAGAGACAGCCTTCCTGGGACTCTGCTCCCACCAAAATCACCGTGTCACACACTTCCCCCTAAACTTATACCCACTCCCAGAATCCTTTGCAGCCTAATCTGCCTTCTGGGGTAGTTACAAGCTGGGATGTGTCCCCTGATTGGGCTTCCCACACTGCCCTATGAGAAGCCTCTCACAGGAGCCAGTGGGGAAACTTCTCACCTCAGGAGGCACATCTGGAAGCCCTGATACCCTACCTAACAAATCACAGCCCTGCTGTTAGGCAGACAAGGCCCACTATATATTTTACCTAGCACCTACCTGTAGGGTGCTATACTTCTATCCTATAGCGCTCTGGAAACCCTTTTTCATGTACTACATGTAACTTTAAAAACAAAGATTGTATATAGATGGTGAGAACATATATAAAATCTAAAAAATATAAACAAAAAACAACAACAAAAAGTAAAACTATACCTAAAAACATTGAAAGGGCATTGCACTCACGATCAGTGGTGCAATATCACTCTTCCTACAGTTCTGTACCCGTACCTCTGTACAGGATGTTAGTTTCAAAGCTGTAGGAAGTGTAATTGGACTGCAAGTGCATTTATCAGCATGCTTGCAAACATTTCTTATGTTGCAACTTACCAATTCTTAGATGTGATGACTGCACTCATTTTCTTTTTTTTCAACAGAACAAGCTCTCTTACAGATGTAGCAGTTACAGGAATGAAACCATTTGTCACTAGCGGGGGTGCTTACTAGGGATGGGCTTTATGTTCGAGTCAAAACATCAGCTGTACACATGAACAAATGGGGTGCTAAATAATGCACTGCGCTGTTGAGGTGCATTGTTTGCTAATGATTGGCTAGTGAGTTGCGTTAGTTTTCTGCAGTCAATGTAGTGTACAGGCATACTCCACTTTTTAAAATGTATAGATTTGTTGTAGTCCTGGGTCCCCTCTCGGTGCTCCCCAAGTTTTGTGCCCCTATCACTTATAGTTTGTGAGCAGTGCCATGCCAAGCTGACCAAAATCTCCCATAGACGCCAATGTTAAAGACAGGGAGCAGTTCCATGTCAAGCTGTCCAATATTTCCCATAGACACCAATGTTAAAGATAGGGAGCAGTGCCATGCCAAACTGACCAATATTTCCCATCGACGCCAATGTTAAAGATGGGAAGCAGTGCCATGCAAAGCTGACCAATATTTCCCATAGATGCAAATGAATACTGAAAGAAGAAAATTGGTCTGGGCAGGAAGGGGGTGAAAGTGCCCTTTATTTAAGTGGTTAAGGGGAACCCCTATGACAGAATTAAAAAAAAATGGCATGGCCCCCCCCCCCCCCCCCAAAATCCTTACCAGGCCCTTATCGGAGCATGCATGCAGGGGAACTCCATGCCAAAATTGAAAAAAAACAATTGCGTGGAGTCCCCCCCCAAAATCCATACCAGACCCTTATCCGAGCATGCAGCCTGGCAGGCCAGGAAAGGGGGGGGGGGGGGGAAACGAGCGAGTGCCTCCCCCCTCATGAACCATACCAGGCTACTTGCCCTTAACATAAGAAGGGTGCTTTGGGGTGCCCATTGTACCCATTCACTAAAAAAGTGTACAAAAAAAAAACCACAAAAGACAGTTTTTGACAAGTCTTTTATTCAAAAATAAAAATAAAAAAATAGTGTCCCTCAATGTAAATCCATCATCAATCACGACGCTCGCCGCACCCGAAAAATAGAAAAAAATTCAAAGACGCTTTGCCTCTTCTGAGGCGTCCCACCATTTGCCGCCCTTGAGCTTTGACAGCTCTTTTATAGGCAAGGGGCGGGGCCACCTGGTTACGTCACCTGGTGGCACTGCCTCCTTCTAACGTCATAATACCCCAACAATACCCATTCACACAAGGGGGGCGGGATCTGGGGCAACCTTGTTAAAGAGGGCTTCCAGATTCCGATAAGCCCCCCACCCACAGACCCCCACAACCACAGCCCAGGGTTGTCAGAAAGAGGCCCTTGTCGCCATTAACATGAGGACAAGGTGCTGTGGGGGGCACCCCAAAGTACCCTCTCCATGTTGAGGGCAAGCAGCCTGGTATGGTTCAGAAGGGGGCGCTCGCTTGTTCCCCCCCCCCATCCTGGCCTGCCAGGCTGCATGCTCAGGTAAGGGTCTGTTATGGATTCTGGGGGGGGACCCTATGCCGTTTTTTTCTTTTTTTTTTATCTGTATTGCCGGGAGCCAACAATACATTACAGCCACGAGCAAGTTTAAATTATATTTTTCCTTTAGAAATGTCAGTATTGCTGCAACAGGCTACATACATCGTACAAATACGCCACTTTACAGGCAGACTAAGAGGACTCCCCAGGCACGATATTTAAATGAATTTTTCTTTTATATTGTTTCACTTTAAGCCTCATTAAAATCACTGCTCCTGTAAAAACCATAATTTTAATTTTTTTTATTTTGCATTCATACATTTCCCCAGGGCAGCACCCGGGCCCACATACACTTTTTATGGCAATAACTTGCTTGCATATAAGCCTTTAAAATTAGGATTTTTGATTTTTCATGTTCATGTCCCATAGACTTTAATAGAGTTCACATGTTCACTAGAACTTTCCCTATTGGAGATGTTCTGATGCGAACCGAACGGGGGATGTTGGGCCTATCACTAGTGCTTACAATGATCAGTTAATATTTATTTACTGTATGTAATACATTTATCCCAAAAGAAAAAAAATGTTTCCTGTAACTGCTTATAGTGTGAACTGGAGTTTTGCTTCAGTTTGTGTTTTTAAATTTGCTAGTATGGCTAACACTCCCCCCCCCCTCCCCCCTTGGCAATGCTGCTGTCAAAATGTCCCTCCTGTGCTCCTTCATCCAGAGTGTAAGCACTCTAATACAGGAGGTGTGTTACTGGCCAGATCACCAGGTGATAAAAGTCCAAAAATAGAAAACTGATGCAGCCACCACATCTAATGTTTGCTAATCTGCAATATATTACATTTTTAGTTCAGGGTTCATTACTACTTTATTTACCTAACATTCCCTTGATCTGCTTTTCTCTCCAGAAGGATAGTACCATTTTTGTTCAGGCATCATCCAGAGCTAATGTCTGCTTTCTGAACTGAGATGCTTGAAGATGATAAGATGATACAGCAAGTATGAAAGTATACATTTAGCACTTCTTATATCTTTAATAAAATTGTAATATTGCGTGTTCTAAAATGTGTCTTTCACTACAGAGCCGTTTGTATTTTATTTTGCTGATCTGTACTTTCGTGTATTTAGGATGATATTTTATGATAGCTGCTACTTTAAGTAAATTCCCTTTCCTTTTTGTGTGTTTACTGCTGAGCTCAGTGTGTTTTTTATGTCTTCCTACATTCTGTGCGTGTATGTAAAACTTTAATTGCTGTCTTTGTCTCAGGGGGGAAATCTTTTCCTTGCCCTTGCCTCGGTGTTTGGGTTTCATTGGGACAAGAACTAAGAGAAAGAACTCCCCAGTGGGGACACAGACAGCAGTAATATTATGACTCCAGGAGTTTTGGCTGAAGTTGGGCTGTAAAGAAATCAGTAAAAAAAAAAAAAAAAAAAAAAACATAATGCAGGTACCTGATTTCACTAGAGATGACCGTCTTGAATTTAGATCTAGTTAAATAAAAAAATCAAACAATTTAAACTTCTAAAACATTTCTAAGATCTCTAAAAGGCAATCTTAGAACCAAACACCAATGACAAAAAAAAATACAGTGTATGTGTGTGTATATATATATATATATATAAATATACTGAACAAAATTATAAATGCAACACTTTCCCCCCCCCCCCCATTTTTCATGAGCTGGACTCAAAGATCTAAGACTTTTTCTATGTACATATATATATATATATATATATATATATATATATATATATGCAAATACATACACATACACACACAGTATCATTTTCAAGTATAAAACATACAAATAGTTGCTTAAAAAAAAAAAAAAAAATTATATATATATATATATATATATATATATATATATATATATATATATATATATTTTTTTTTTAGAGCCAGAGACTCTCTCAGGCTAAAAAAAAAGGGTGGGCTCGGGGGGCAGAGCAGTGTGCCCCGGGCCCACCCAGTTGTGTGACAATAGTGAATGAAAATTCCCTATTGTCACACGGATCCTCCTCCTGGCCAATCAGGAAGCAGGTTTTGAGACCCGTTTACCGATTGGCCGAAAGGAGAAGCCATGCTTTTGGGTATGGTGGAGTAGGGAGGAGATGCAGAAGACAGGGGGAAGAAGCCGAAGCCGCCACCTGCTGCTGCATCTAGGCAGGGTGAGTGAGGGGGGTCCTGTCCTGTCTCTCTGTGGTCTGAGGGGGGGGGGGTACGGTGTGGTCCGGGGGGGTATGTTGCGGTCTGTCTGCCACCCCCCCACCGGCCCATGGAGCACCAGCCGCCACTGATGTAGACTAACATTGGGTGGTATAAAGGGGAAGTATAACGTTGGTCTCAAGAGAATAGTTAAGCTGTATCTGTATTGTGTTGATAATTGTGTAGCAATATAGTTTAGGGGGAAAGGGTTGGGGGTGTGAGGTAGGATTAAGGGGGTAAGGGGGGAGATCATGACTGACTGCAAGAATCTATTAAAGTGGTTGTAAACCCCATTCATAAAATTTGTCCTAAGCACATATATCTGTAGTGTTTACTTATCCCACTCCAAAGCTCTAAGTGCTGTGTCTATTTGCTGCTCTGTTCCTCCGTTATCAGCATGAAAACGTCTGACAAGCTCTCAGATACACTAGATAACAGCAGCTGAAAATTTGGGTAAAGGAGGGAGCTTAGAGGTAGATTAGCAGAGAGCTGGTCTTTAAAGACTGCAGCTCTGCATGTTTCTTCGTTCCTCGTGGAGTGGGGGGGTGTGTGCCTTTCCTCCAATTAGCTCGCACACAGTTCAAGCCCAGACTCCACATCCACTGCTGGAAGAGGAAGAAAGATCTCTAACACAATCTTCACTTTCTAAAGAGTGTAGAAAGGGAAAGACAGCCAGCAGATATACAAGTAAAACCTATGTAGGGAGATTTTTTTTTCATCTCTGTGTATCATCTGAGGCTATTCACTTCACTGGGTATTTGTGGGGGTTTACAACCACTTTAACTAGCTCAACATGATCTGTCTGATAAGTCCAGTTCTCATTAACATACAATGAAGAAGTCCACATGATATCTGTCTACACAGCTTCCTAACTCCCTCATAACAAAGAGAACTAAGTAGATTTTTTCCTTCTAAAAGTTCCAGAAAAGAGCATCTAAAAAAGTAAGCTGCAATTTTTATTTATTTATTTAAGTTATGCTATTTGCGTAGGTACATGTAACAAATTTAAAGAAGGTATTGCACCAATTTTATTTGAAAGGTGGAACTACCGTTGGGGGGAAGTAGAGTATGTGATATATTTAGAGACGAGGATGAACACAGACACTTTTATTGCTGACATGACACCTGGGAAATACAGGAAATGACTGCTACAAGTCTGCTGTATTATCTGTTGTAGAATCCTTGGATGTTTTCACAGCAGAGTTTATTCCTCCAGAGGGAAGGATAGACTGGGCTAGGCAATGGACAAAAGCTTCCTGAACACCATAAAACAATTTGTCAATGTGCGTAGAGAAGAATATAAGCCACATTTTGAATTTTTCTAATAAACTTTATTCAGCTGTTGACTCGTGGACAATTAATCTGGGCTCCTCCTTATTTCACCCACAAAGATCTTATTGTTAAACTCTACAAACTAGGGTGTTGTGAGTGAAATGCTGGTATGGTTCCTATTTCAATTGATAAAATATAACCATTAGTGTTATGTTGAGAGGGAACTGATACTGTAGAATAAAAAAGCCATCCAAAAAAACAAAAAAAAAAAAAATCAGTATGTGTATGAGTAGGGCTTTCTTAGAATAGAAGGTATCATGATATCTTATTCCATCAAATATCCCAAAAATATGCCCTAAAATTAGGACAGTGGGCAAAGCAATAAAAATAATTTTTTACACTCCAATGGCCAAATACACATCCAAAACTGCTGCTGTATAGTGCAAATATAGCCTATTATTATAGAGCCATTTATTCCAAACATTGCAAAAAACTGCTTTGAGCTTTTTGGCCATCATCAGTGCAGTGTATGGACAACATAATGTTCTTGAAGCCTCCAATTAGATCTGATATTTATCACAGGTTAAATACCAAGGGGACAGAGACGTGCACATCACTGCCCCTGTGTGCACATCAACCTACTGCAGGACTGTGGCTGTGTGCTGAGGACCAGAATTACTCCAGGCAGATCCAGAAGTGAGAGGACATCTGAGCATTAGGACTCTGTTGTACTGCGAGGACTGGTAAGAGGACACTGCCGCCATTAAACTGTTGCTGCTAGCATTAAAAGGGCACATAGGGACTGACCATCTAACTACCAGCATTATTTACTGCATGCAAATTTTACTGGGACTGTACTCATGGGCACCATCATAAAGACTGGGCCCTAGCACTACCTGGCTGAAGAACTTGGGCTAAAGATTGCTCACTCAGATAGCTGCTCTACAAGAACTTTACCTAGTGTCCATAGTAAGAGGTACCTCTTTAGGGAAAATAGTAGATGGAAGGAAGGAAAACCCAAAGGGACCTTCTAATTATTGGACACAAAGTGTCTTGTATCACATCCTGAGAGAAAATCCAAACAGCAAACCCCTAAAAACGAAATATAAGGACTTTACTAGTACCGCTTCAGTAGGAAAAAAGTCAGAATGTTCGCTGCCCGCTTCATCGGGAAGACAATTATGGCCAAGCTCTATCATATATGTATAAAAAGGTATACAGAAGTATTACGACCAGTTAGTGCCAAATTCCACACCGGATAGGGCAGTTCATCAGGCATATGTCCACTGTCACCATAGGCCAAGGTAATAACTATAATAGCCGGCTTTAATAAAGGTGAATGTCTTAGTAGTTCTTGGATATCCCCAAATAGTTTGAGACAGGGAGCCTGCCAGAACGAAAGAGGGAACTGCCCTAGGGCAAACTCCACAACTGTTTGGACAAGGGACTCGGCAGTTCCCTCATTCTCTCTAGCTGGCTCCCTGTCACTAGATTTATATACCTGTGGACACGCATCTCACTATTTGGGGATATCCAAGAACTACTAAGATATTCACCTTCATTAAAACTGGCTATTATGGTTATTATCTTGGCCTATGGTGACACAGTGGACATATTCCTGATGAACTGCCTTATCTGGTGTGGAAGTAGGCACTAACTAGTTGTAATACTTTTGTATTTACTTCTGTATACCTTTTTATACATACATGATAGAGCTAATTTTCTTCCTAATAAAGTGGGCAATGATCTGTGAAATGTGTCAAAGTCACAGCAAGCAACCCATCACTCAATCATAGTAGGGATGAGGAGGAAACTACTATACAGCATCACACTACCTCTGTACATGTGTTAAGCTTGTATCGATATATGAATTGTTTCATTGTCATCTTTTTAATCTTTTGTATAATAAACATTTGGAATTTTTATCATACTTAAGGGGTACCTTTAAAGTTCTTATATTTCGTTTTTAGGGCTTTTTTGTACCTCTTTAGGGCGTTTTAAACTTCATCGCTGCCATTCATATGGAGCGCACTCTAAAATGGATATAGCCCACTGTTTACAGAGGTGTTATCTCGGTATTGATGATCATTGCTGTTACTGTTTTCTAATGGTATTATTTATTGCTGATTTTGTGGATTAGTCAGGTTTACTTTAATTTAACTGCATAGAACTCCATTCTGTGCTGATCTAGCATAGTGAACATATTGTTTGTGAACTAACCTTTACTTACTCATTTATGTGCATACTGCTATTCAATGCAACCTGTGACAATATATTTGGTTAATTTACCACATACCAGCCCGATATTTTCTTTTTTAATACTGAACCTTAGTTGTGTGAAGGGTATCTATATTTGTGATCCCAGTAGCAGTGTAGTATTCATTTACTTACCAAGAGGCTCCTGTGGGTGTTGCACTTTCTTACTGCAGTAAAAGATAAGATGCATTGGTTAGGGGTAAGAATTGCTACACTGAACAAAATTATAAACACAACACTTTTGTTTTTGCCCCCATTATTTATGAGCTGAACTCAAAGATCTAAGACTTTTTCTATTTACACAAAAGGCCTATTTCTCTCAGATATTGTTCACAAATCTGTGTAAATCTGTGTTAGTGAGCACTTCTCCTTTGCTGAGATAATCCATCCCTCTCACAGGTGTGACATATCAAGATGCTGATTGGACAGCATGATTATTGCACAGGTGTGCCCACAATAAAAGTCCACTCCAAAATGTGCAGTTTTATCACACAGCACAATGCCACAGATGTCACAAGTTTTGAGGGAGCGTGCAATTGGCTGACTGCAGGAATGTCCACCAGAGCTGTTGCCCGTGAATTGAATGTTCATTTCTCTACCATAAGCCATCTCCAAAGGCGTTTCAGAGAATTTGGCAGTACATCCAACTGGCCTCACAACTGCAGACCACGTGTAACCACACCAGCCCGGGACCTCCACATCCAGAAATCTTCACCTCCAAGATCGTCTGAGACCAGCCACCCAGACAGCTGCTGCAACAATTGATTTGCATAACCAAAGAATTTCCGCACAAACTGCCAGAAACAGGCAAGCTCATCTGCATGCTCGTCGTCCTCATCGGGGTCTCCTCCTGACTGCAGTTCATCGTCTTTACCGACTTGAGTGGGCAAATGCTCACATTCGAAGGTGTCTGGAACTTTGGAAAGGTGTTCTCTTCATGGATGAATCCAGGTTTTCTTAGATCTTTGAGTTCAGCTCATGAAAAATAGAGGCAAAAACAAGTGTTGCGTTTATAATTTTGTTCAGTATACATATGAAAGCCATACTTGCTTTGACTTTTAATGCCAATTTGTTTAACATTTTTTTTTTTACAATTTTTAACAAAAAAACATATATATATATATATATATATATAATTTCTTAGCACCAGCTGCTGAAACGAAGAACCACACACATTGTGTCACTACATTTACAGTAGCCAGGATGACAAAAAAGAATTGCAATGACCTCAGCTTGAAATCTTGACTGCATGACAAAAATAATTTCACTAAATGAACCATGATTCAGTTTCATGAGATCATGCTGAAATCAGCACTTTAATAACATTGTAACAAAATCAAGTTTTATATTAAAAAGTGGCTCATAAGACATAATTAATGTTAGTTATATATTAATCTCCAGTAATGCCCTCCCCCTCAGCGTAAAGTCCAAAATGAATTAGATAAACTTGCCAAATTCCTAAACCCTTACAAGTCTTTGTCATGAAAAATGTACTCCGTTTTCTTTATAGTATGTAATATACAGGCACAAGTGATGAAATATATTAGCTTAATGAGTAATATCTAAAAGATTGTAACTGCAAATGACATTAGGTATGCATCCTCTATTGTCTTTGAATTGAACCAATGGTCAGATGGTAAAGTGATATTAAAGTCACATTTTTTTTTACATTAAAATAAAAAAAAGATGCTACACTTACCCGCTCTGTTCAATGGAATTGCACAGAGGGCCCCTTACCTTTTCTTTGCTAGTCCCTGTCAGCGCTGTCTGCTGCTTCTTCTTCCAAATGCCCCCATAGCAATCCGTGTTATATGGGGGCACTCGTGTGACATGTTCCCTAGCTGAACTGTGTGTGTCTTTAGACACACACAGCGTGGCTTGGCCCCACCTATCCACTCCCTCCTCACAGGATTTGACTGATAGCAGCAGGAGCCAATGGCTCCCGCTGTTGCTTAAGTCTCCTATGAAAGCAGGAAGTGAAGGGAGAAGATGTGCCGCTGGGCACAAAGCTGGATCAACCAGAAGAGACAGGTAAATGTTTGAGGGTTGAGGGTAGGGATAGAAAAGGTGACTAGATGTTTATTTTACCTAAATGCAGGCAATGCCACTTCAAATTAAATTATTACCAGGTATGCTGGGGTGTATAAAGCAGTACTTTTTTTGATCCCAAGAATAATCATTTAAAGTATAACTAAAGGAAAAACTTTTTTTTTTTTTGTGAAAATGGATTGGAACTCTTATTCGTTTTTTTTTTTTTTTTTTTTGCTGTCTGTGTCCCTGTTAGGGAGATTCACCTTCTCTATTTGTCCTGTGTACCATTATCACTGAAAGTAAAGCCTCGTACACACGCAACGAATTTCCGCCGACCGGTCGTCCGTCTTTTGTCCAGAGTGGTGTCTGTTGGTTGGAATGTGCCTAGACTGCACACAAATTTTCCCGTATGACAGGATTCTACTTCAGAAGTGATGTCATGTGTTGGATTGCTTTGTATGTGTTCTTTCATCTCTGAGCATGCCTAGTCTTGCTCATAAGATTTTTCCCCGTCGAAATCTGTACTAATGAGATGAAAATTGGACGTGTTTTGATGGTCGACAAAAATTATATAGCCTGCACACCAGGATTTTTTCGGCCGAAAAGTCGGAGTCGGTTGTCGGAAGCACCATACTAACAAGCTGAAAATCGGCAGATCGGTTGTTGGACGAAAATTCCCGGCCGAATTTCGACTCGTGTGTACGGGGTCCCTAGGGATTCATTCCCTTAATTTTCAGGTATTTCTCTCACTTCCTGTTTTGACTATGGGACAGGAAGTGAAGGTAAATATCCCCCCAAAAGGGATACAGATGGCATAAAAAATTGATAAGGGTTATAACCCTCCCTTACTGTATTAAAAAAAAAAGTTTACTACTTTAATATATTAATATATTAAAGTTTACTGGTCTTAAAGCGGTAGTATACTCCGCTTTTTAAATTTTACCTACAGGTAAGCCTATAATAAGGCTTACCTGTAGGTAAAATTAATATCACCTAAACCTGTCACCCTGCATGCAAACGCTGACACCAGCGGCGCATGCACTCTGAAGGTCCAGCGGCAAGGGGGAGTGACATCATCGTGGCTACAGGCCACTCACAGCGCCGGAGCCGCCGAACCTGGAAGAGACGCCGAGGGAACATGTCAGCTCCCTCAGCGGTGTCCGGGTTACCATGTGGGGGCTTTGTTCTAAGGTAAGTATTTCATAATGTTCTAGTATGCGATGCATACTAGCACATTATGCCATTGTCCTGCAGGTTTTTTTTTTTTTTTACACAGGGGATACAACCACTTTAACCACTTCTGGACATGAAGGTTTTCCCCCTTAACCACTTCAGCTCTGCAAGGTCTTACCCCTTAATGACCAGGCCAAAAAATGTAAAAAAACACATTCACAGGGATTGAGTCAGTAGCAGGAGCCATTGACTCCTGTCATTCCTGCTGTCAAACAAATCCTGTAAGCAGAGGGCAGGGGGGCGAAGCTGCGCCGCACTGTATGTGTCCATAGGCACACACAACTTAACTCTGTATCAAGCCCGCACATGTGCCACCATAGAAAGTGGTTTCTTATGGTGGCACATGGAGTTGTGGAGGACCCGAAAGTGCCAGTGAAGAAGAGGACTGGGGCCACTTTGTTTAAAATTGTTTGTTTGAAGATTGGAGATTGAAGATTGGAAATTGGCAAATGTTGTGCCCATTCACAAGAAAGGTAGTAGGGAGGAATCGAGCAACTATAGACCAGTGAGTCTGACATCAATAGTAGGCAAATTAATGGAAACCCTATTAAAGGATAGGATTGTGGAACATTTTAAATCCCATGGATTGCAAGATGAAAAACAACATGGGTTTACTTCAGGGAGATCATGTCAAACAAATCTTATAGATTTTTTTGACTGGGTGACTAAAATAATAGACGGTGGAGGTGCAGTAGACATTGCATATCTAGATTTTAGTAAGGCTTTTGACACTGTCCCACATAGAAGACTTATCAATAAACTGCAGTCATTGAGCATGGACTCCCATATTGTTGAGTGGATTAGGCAGTGGCTGAGTGACAGACAACAGAGGGTTGTAGTCAATGGAGAACATTCAGAACAAGGTCATGTTACCAGTGGGGTACCTCAGGGATCTGTACTGGGACCAATTTTGTTTAATATCTTCATAAGTGATATTGCAAAAGGCCTCGATGGTAAGGTTTGTCTTTTTGCTGATGACACAAAGATATGTAACAGGGTTGATGTTCCTGGAGGGAAACTCCAAATGGAAAAGGATTTAAGAAAACTAGAAGAATGGTCAGAACTCTGGCAACTGAAATTTAATGTGGATAAGTGCAAGATAATGCACCTGGGGCGTAAAAACCCAAGGGCAGAATATAGAATATTTGACACAGTCCTGACCTCAGTATCTGAGGAAAGGGATTTAGGAGTAATTTTTTCAGAAGACTTAAAGGTGGGAAGACAATGTAATAGAGCAGCACGAAATGCCAGCAGAATGTTTGGATGTATAGGGAGAGGTATAAGCAGTAGAAAGAGAGAAGTGCTTATGCCGCTGTACAGAACACTGGTGAGACCTCACTTGGAGTATTGTGCGCAGTACTGGAGGCCATATCTCCAGAAGGATATAGATACTCTAGAGAGAGTTCAGAGAAGAGCTACTAAACTAGTACATGGATTGCAGGAAAAAACTTACCAGGAAAGGTTAAAGGACCTTAACATGTATAGCTTGGAAGAAAGAAGAGACAGAGCGGATATGATAGAAACTTTTAAATACATAAAGGGAATCAACTCGGTAAAGGAGGAGAGCATAATTAAAAGAAGAAAAACTACCACAAGAGGACACAGTTTTAAATTAGAGGGGCAAAGGTTTAAAAGTAATATGAGGAAGTATTACTTTACTGAGAGAGTAGTGGATGCATGGAATAACCTTCCCGCAGAAGTGGTAGCTGCAAATACAGTGAAGGAGTTTAAGCATGCATGGGATATGCATAAGGCTATCCTTCATATAAGATAGGGCCAGGGACTATTCATAGGATTCAGATATATTGGGCAGACTAGATGGGCCAAATGGTTCTTATCTGCCGACACATTCTATGTTTCTATGTTTCTATGTTTGGAGCTCTCATTAGATTGTATGTGTGTGGATTCTCAACTCCGGGTCCTTTCCCTTTTTGAGGGTCGTCCTCATTTTGTGGAGAGCTGCTGAACTGGTGCCCAGTTTGCTCAGTGACAATTTCAATGACCCTCCGAAAATCCGAATCAAGCGCCCTGTTTTTTTCTTGTGTTTGATCCTTAAATTGATGGCACTATAATATTGATTTACTAAATTATTATCAAATTAGTTTAGGTACTTACGGTATATATCCAGGAGGTTATATATCCAAAGGTTTATGGTGTAAACCAGGGGTCTCCAAACATTCTAAAGAAAGGGCCAGTTTACAGTCCTTCAGACTTTAGGGTGGCCAGACTGTGCCCGGTGGGAGTAAAAAATGCCCGATCTTTGGTATTAGAGGGGGAAATACTACCCCCTTTTGTTGTCAGTGGAAGGAATTATGCCCTATTGTTGGTGTCAGTGGAATTAATAGTGCCCCATTGTTGGTGTCAGTGTTAGGAAATACTGTATTCCCCACTCTTATTGT
The DNA here is from genome assembly GCF_965119305.1 of Pelophylax lessonae. Taxonomy (NCBI): domain Eukaryota; kingdom Metazoa; phylum Chordata; class Amphibia; order Anura; family Ranidae; genus Pelophylax; species Pelophylax lessonae. The sequence continues at coordinate 128,397,424 of NC_138778.1, read as the reverse complement.
CAGTGGCAGGAATAATGCCTCAAGGGCCGGATAAAGGTTGGTAAAGGGACGCAGTTTGGTGACCACTGGCTTAGCCTATACCCCATTTCATTGCCCTCTCCCCTAAGTTTTTGGAAAGAGTCTTTCACAATAAATATTAGTATTCTAGCAGGGCAACACATTTAAATTATTGGAAACTTTTGTGAGAATTTGGGTGCATTCACATTGATGTGGTGCAGTTTTCCCACACCGTGGGTTCAGTGCAGTATACCTGCAGATTTTGTGTGGGTTGCCTGTGCTTTGCCATAGACTTCTATTTCAAAGTGCACCAAAAGTACTGAATGCAGGAATTTTGGTACGCGTTTAGAAAATGCACAAAAAGGGCCTGATGCAATAGAAGTCTAAGGCAAAGAGCATGTAACCTGCACAAAACCTGTGGGTACACTTTGCTGCACCCGCAGTACAGAAAAACCACACCACATCAATGTCAAAGCGCCCTTCAGGTGCTGAATCGTTTTGACATAAAATGCAACAATAACAGATTTTTACAGTAATCAATTGAAGATAGACCTATCAGTGGCGGCTGGTGAATAAAAATTTGGGGGGGGGGGGGGGTGCGGCAGCAAAACCAACAACTCCCCCCCCCCCCGCGGGATGGATGGCTGGCCTGCAATCTACTCTACCACCCCCTCCCAGGACGGATGGCTTGATGGATGGCTGGCTGTCCGGCAACTTACCTGATCCGTCACCGAGCACCGCTGTGTCTTCTCCTTGGCCGTATGTCCCCTCCCTCTTCCTGTCCAATGGCCAGTAAAATCACATCTCTTTTTAGCCAATCAAGAAAGGGGTCTCACGACCCGCTTCCTGATTGGCTGGGAGACAAGTCAGTGTGATAATAGCGAATATTCTGAAGCCTATTAGAGCCTCTGGCTCTAATCAGGTGCTTAAAAAAAAAAAATCCCCATTGAACTCCATGGGTCCGTCGCCCCTGCATGTAGATTAGGGGGCCAAACGCACGGATGGGGGGGGCGGTGCCCCTGCGCCCCTAATGGACGGGCCGCCCCTGAGACCTATTACAATCAACTGGATGAAAATGTTTAACCAACAAACATGCATTTTACTTATTTGTGTCTTAATTTGTACCCTAATATTATTGATCTATTCATTTATAACCGAGAAAACCCATTTCTGAATATACTGTAAGTAAATTACATTCATGAAGACTAGTACAGACAGATTTTGCGAAAATGTCTCGTGTTCATTCTAAATGTGGCGCAGCATGCATCAAATTCATATATTTGTTAAGAACTTGTACTTGCATTTTGTGCACCCTGTGCCACTTTGAGAATGCACATGAGACACTTTCTCAATATCTTTCTGCGTCAGGGTCTCTCTCTGTACACCAAAAGAGAGTTGGTGATGGTGTATCGTAAGATACTAAACCACCCTTTCTCAACCTTTTTAATGCAGAGGAACCCTTGAAATAAATTTCTGGTCTCGGGTAACCCCCGCTAAAAATAAAAAATCTTCAACTAATGACACATTAGTGTGACAGTCAGTGGGAAGAATGCTCCTCACTCTTGTCATCATTGGGAAGAATTACCCTCTTACAGAGAGCTAAAAGGAACAATGGTGTCATTGGGAACTTATCGGAGAGGCAGAAATTGCCCATTGCTCAAGGAACTCCTAGCAACCTCAGGAGGAACCCTAGGTTTCCACAGAACCCTGGTTGAGAAACCCTGTACTAAACTGTCAATATTTTATTTTGAATTTGGCATTGTGCCACGCTGTATAAGTGGTGCTTTTTAGAACCACCTGAATTTTATGCACAAGTCGCTGTCAGAACCAAAAGTGTTGCAAATACTTCATGAATTCTGCGCAACGCATTAACAAGAGGGATTGACAGCAGATTGACAGCAGAAAATTGGCACAGCATCGTTACTTAAAGCGGAGTTCCGGGCACAAAATCGACCTTGCTCTTCTTCACCTGAAAAGGAATTGGATAGTTAGGGTTATTTTTTTTTTACTTACCTTGTAATTCTAGAAAGAAATACTCACCTATTTTCCACTTCCTCCCTCTGTGGCCGCGGCCCGCGCCGTCACTTCCGGTTTGCAATGATTCCTGGGAGCTGAACGTCATCGCTCCCAGGAATCAATGCGACGGCACCGGCCCCGCTCGTCACTTCCGGTGCGACGCCGCATTCCCTGCTAAACAGCTTCTGGGCATGCCCAAAAGCTGTGGAGGAATGCGGCGCCGCACCGGAAGTGACGAGAGGGGCCGGTGAAGGCGCATTCTGGGAGAAGAAGACGCAGAAGAGGACGCAGGAGAGGATCGCGGTGGCTTCAGCTGCCCACAACAGAGATGGCAACGCTGGAGAAGAAATTTTAAAAGCGAGTATTTCTTCTTGCAAGTAAGTGCGAACCAGGACAGATCAGAGGCCAGCCATTGTGGAATGTACTAGCCCTGACTGTCCCAGGGGAGGGGTATGTTCATTGAAAAAACGATTCTGTGCCCGGAACTCAGCTTTAATTCCCATCCAGTATATTTATTTAAATAAAACACAGCTATACATGTAATGTTTCTTTCTTGTAACCATCTTTTTTCATTCACCAAAAAAAAAAAAAATATATAGAAAAAAATAATAGATTTATTCCTTTTTGTCTGCTAAAGTCCTGAACAGTTCTGAAGAACCAGATGAGGGATAAGCAAAATATGTCAAGAAGAGAGATTTAGAACTACCTGAGATCATGGCATTAGTGGAACCAAATCCTCCAAATCTCCCATGTTCTGGAGAAGACATGAGAAGTGTGTTCAACAAAAAGGAAGGGCGTTATCACCATAATAATGATCTACAAAATTCCTTGTCTGCCCTTTACAATACTATTACTGATCATGATGAGAATATCAGATCCACATGTCTAGTGAAAGCAATATTTTATGTATGTTCATTCATGAAAAGGTCACATAATAAACCCTTTACATATACCATAAATATTGCTTTCTCATGCCATGTAGATGATGTGTGTAGTATGTCCTATAGTGTAGAATTTCAGAGAATTTTATTAAACTTTATGATGACATGGAAAGATGCTTTATCCTCTGATATATTTGTTCGGAATATTTGCAGATGGTAAACAAGTGGTGATCTCATTATCTGTGCTAAAAAAAGATAACACTTCCAGGCTGTCTCACAGGAAAATATTTTGGCCCTCCATACATCACTAGTGCTGTCGGTAACTTTGGTGACAAGTAAAAAAAATGTATTGGTTTTATGTCTTGAACAACAGCAGTTCTTCCTGTAAGAACTGAAAAGGAGACTGTAATAAGGTAACCAGTAACTACAACCAACTAAAAGTGGTGGTGATAGTATTTGATAAAGAAAACTGATCTCACCATCTTTAAGTTACAGTTGAATTGTAAATTAATTCTCTCCTAAAAATGTAACTCTAAAATACAGCTGTACCTGTAAGGTAGAGAATAAATTACGTACCCCCTGCCTGGGCTGCCAAACACTTCTCCAATAAGGATGAATCCCTGGCTAAACTGTCCATCTACTTTGTCCACTACTGCCCTCTGGGGTATCATCTGCTGATACTACTGCTTGTGGAAGAGAATTCTACATCCTTACCGCTCTGAAGGTAAAGAACCCTTTACGCAGTTTAAGGTTAAACCACTTCTCTTCTAATTTTAGTGAATGGCCACGCGTCTTTTTAAATTCCCTTTCACTGAAAAGTTTGCTCCCTATGCTAGGGTCGCCAGTACGGTGTTTGTACATTGCAGGGGCAGACGTACAGGGGTCACAGGGGTCGCCATGGCGACCGGGCCCCCTGTATGTATAGAGAGGAGGAGCGGCAAGCGCAGCTGAGACCGAGCTCCCCGATCCTCAGCGAGTTACACAAACACACACGGCAGCTGATCTCTTTCCCCAGCTACCTGTGTGTGAGTGCAGAGAGCAGAGACGAGCACTGAACCCGCCCCTCCCCCTTCCTGTGTGTGTACAGTACACGGAGGAGAGGAGGCGGGACCAGCTCTCTCCATTCTGCAACAGCACTCTGATCTGAGGTCTGTGATGTTTATAACTACTATAATACTAACTTGCAGGGGGGGGGGGTGTATGGTGCTAGAGGGGTGGAGATGGAGGGGTGTGTAAAGCTGGGGGGGGGGGGGTGTGTATTGAGATGGAGGGGTGTATGGAGATGGAGGGGTGTGTGAAACTGGGGGGGGGGGTATGGAGATGGAGGGGTGTGTGAAGCTGGGGGGGGGGGGTGTATGGAGATGGAGGGGTGTGTGAAGCTGGGTGGGGGGGGGTGTGTATGGAGATGGAGGGGGGGTGTATGTAAATTTCCTACCACCCCACCCCACCCCCTGTCATCTTCATCCCCCCTGTCTTCTTCCTACCATCCCACCTCTGTCATCTTCATCCCCACTGTCATCTTCCTACCATCCCACCCCCTGTCATCTTCATCCCCACTGTCATCTTCCTACCATCTCACCCCCTGTCATCTTCATCCCCACTGTCATCTTCCTACCATCCCACCACTGTCATCTTCATCCCCACTGTCATCTTCCTACCATCCCACCCCTGTCATCTTCATCCCCACTGTCTTCTTCCTACCATCCCACCTCTGTCATCTTCATCCCTCCTGTCATCTTCCTACCATCCCACCCCTGTCATCTTCATCCCCACTGTCATCTTCCTACCATCCCACCCCTGTCATCTTCATCCCCACTGTCTTCTTCCTACCATCCCACCTCTGTCATCTTCATCCCTCCTGTCATCTTCCTACCATCCCACCCCTGTCATCTTCATCCCCACTGTCATCTTCCTACCATCCCACCCCCTGTCATCTTCATCCCCAATGTTATCTTCCTACCATCCCACCCCGGTCATCTTCATCCCCACTGTCATCTTCCTACCATACCACCCCCTGTCATCTTCATCCCTCCTGTCATCTTCATCCCCCATCATCTTCCTACCATCCCATCCCTGTCATCTTCATCCCCACTGTTATCTTCCTACCATCCCACCCCTGTCATCTTCATCCCCCATCATCTTCCTACCATCCCACCCCTGTCATCTTCATCCCCACTGTCATCTTCCTACCATCCCACCCCTGTCATCTTCACCCCCCCTGTCATCTTCCTACCATCCCACCCCTTGTCATCTTCCTACCATCCATATTGTTAAAAAAAAAAAAATGAATAAAGCAAATGCTAGAAAAACTAAATTAAAATAAAAAACTACTGACACCAATGGCAGAACTACCACACAAACATTGCACTTGCGACCGGCCCTGGTGTTCGGCCACCAGGCTGGGAGGGAAGGGCCCGTCCGGGGGGCCCTTTATGGTTTCTTGCATCGGGGCCCTGAAGGTTCTAGTTACGCCACTGGTACATTGATGTCATATCCCCTTCTCAAGCGAGTCTATTCTCCAGAGAGAATAAGTTCAGTGCTTGTAGTCTTTCCTCATTGCTGATGTCCTCCATTCCCCTAATTATCTTTGTAGTCCTTCTCTGGACTCTCTCCAGATCCAGCACATCCTTCCTGAGGACCGGTGCCCAGAACTGGATGGCATACCAAGATGCGGCTGAACCAGAGTCTTGTAGAATGGGAGAATTATCGTTTTATCTCTGGAGTGAATCCCGGGCCCCTTTTTTATACATGCCAGTATTCTGTTTGCTTTGGTTGCAGCAGCTTGGCATTGCATGCCATTGCTTAGCTTGTTGTCTACTAGGACCCCCAGGTCCTTTTCCATCTTAGATTCCCCCAAAGGTTTTCCCCCTAGCGAGTAACTTGCATTCATATTTCTGGCAAGTGCATTACCTTACATTTTTCAAAATTAACCTTATTTTCCATGTAGATGTCCACCCCATTATTTTGTTTAGGTCTGCTTGTAAGATTTCCATGTCCTGTGAAGAAGATATTGCCCTGCATAGCTTAGTATGTCCGCAAATACTGAGATTGTGCTGGTCATTCCATCCTCCAGATCAACCTTGTCCCTGTGCAAAAATTTAAAAAGGTTTCTTGCAAAATAAGGCCACCTGCATAGATGATGGCGACAAAGAATACTATCCTGTAGATAACAGTACAGAAGGCAATGTCTCTAACGGGTTTAACCACTTCTGGCCCAGAAGATTTTCCCCCTTAATGACCAGGCCATATTTTGCAATTCGGCACTGCGTTATTTTAACGGACAATTGCGCGGTCGTGCGATGCTGTACCTAAATAAAATTGATGTCCTTTTTTTCCCACAAATAGTGCTTTCTTTTGGTGGTATTTGATCACCTGTGCGATTTTTATTTTTTTTGCTATAAAAAAAACAAGAGCGACATTCTGAAAAAAAAAAAAAAAACAATATTTTTCACATTCTGCTGTATAACATTCCCCCAAAAAAAAAAAAAAAAAAAAATTATTTTTTGCATTTTAGGCCAATTTGTTTTCTGCTACATATTTTTGGTAAAAAAAATTGCAATAAGCGTATTTTGAGTGGTTTGCGCAAAAGTTATTGCGTCTACTAACTACGGGAAAGATTTATGTCATTTTTATTGTTTTTTTTTACTAGTAATGGTGATTTTTTGTGGGACTGCGACATTGCGGCGGACAGATTGAGCCCCAGACTGACATTTTTGACACTTTTGGGGGGACCAGTGACATTACTACAGTAATCAGTGCTAAAAATATGCACAGTTACTGTAATAATGACACTGGCAGGGAAAGGGTTAACAGTGTGGGTGATCAAGGGGTTAAATGTGTACCTAGGGGCGTGTTTCTAACTATGGGAGGGGCGTGGCTTGTGGAAAGACCATAGATACCTGTGATCCTATATAGAAGAATCACAGGTGCTCTGTGATCATTCCAGGGAGTGTGTTTACAACAGCTGACTGTTCTTTCTCAGCAGGGGAACGATCACGGGTGTCAGGCAGCAATCGAAGCTGCCTGCCCGCTGCATCGCGCTCGCCCCCTAGTTGCCTCCAAGCGACCAACGTAGCCCTACGTTGATTTGCCTGGGAGAGCCACACTGCCACAGTAAAGATTCGGTAAGCCATTGGCAACCGGTTAAAGATGTGTCTGAATTGCAGAAATCGCAGATTAGGTAAGGAGCGAGTGGGCAAACAGTGGTCCAGACCCAGATATTTTGCCACCCGCCATCACAATACTTTTATTTTTTTTCAAACATTATTTATATTTTTATTGATGTTCTTCACAGTAGATTTTTAATTGAGATTTTGAAAAGGCATGCAGATGGAAAAGAAAAAATTTCCAAAGAATTTGCCATTATACAAGTATTGTGCAGTGACAAAATAGCACATGAAACATACAGTGGATACGGAAAGTATTCTGACCCCCTTAAATTTTTCACTCTTTGTTATATTGCAGCCATTTGCTAAAATCATTTAAGTTCATTCTTCTTCCTCATGAATGTACACATAGCACCCCATACTGACAGAAAAACACAGAATTGTTGACATTGTTGCAGATTTATTAAAAAAGAAAAACTGAAATATCACATGGTCCTAAGTATTCAGACCCTTTGCTCAGTATTTAGTAGAAGCCCCCTTTTGATCTAATACAGCCAGGAGCCTTTTTGGGAAAGATGCAACAAGTCTTTCACACCTGGATTTGGGGATCCTCTGCCATTCCTCCTTGCAGATCCTCTCCAGTTCTGTCAGGTTGGATGGTAAACGTTGGTGGACAGCCATTTTTAGGTCTCTCCAGAGATGCTCAATTGGGTTTAAGTCAGGGCTCTGGCTGGGCCATTCAAGAACAGTCACGGAGTTGTTGTGAAGCCACTCCTTCGTTATTTTAGCTGTGTGCTTAGGGTCATTGTCTTGTTGGAAGTTAAACCTTCGGCCCAGTCTGAGGTCCAGAGCACTCTGGAGAAGGTTTTTGTCCAGGATATCCCTGTACTTGGCCGCATTCATCTTTCCCTCGATTGCAACCAGTCGTCCTGTCCCTGCAGCTGAAAAATACCCCCACAGCATGATGCTGCCACCACCATGCTTCACTGTTGGGACTGTATTGGACAGGTGATGAGCAGTGCCTGGTTTTCTCCACACATACCGCTTAGAATTAAGGCCAAAAAGTTCTATTTTGGTCTCATCAGACCAGAGAATCTTATTTCTCACCATCTTGGAGTCCTTCAGGTGTTTTTTAGCAAATTCCATGCGGGCTTTCATGTGTCTTACACTGAGGAGAGGCTTCCGTCGGGCCACTCTGCCATAAAGCCCCGACTGGTGGAGGGCTGCAGTGATGGTTGACTTTCTACAACTTTCTCCCATCTCCTGACTGCATCTCTGGAGCTCAGCCACAGTGATCTTTGGGTTCTTCTTTACCTCTCTCACCAAGGCTCTTCTCCCCCGATAGCTCAGTTTGGCCGGACGACCAGCTCTAGGAAGGGTTCTGGTCGTCCCAAACGTATTCCATTTGAGGATTATGGAGGCCACTGTGCTCTTAGGAACCTTAAGTGCAGCAGAAATCTTTTTGTAACCTTGGCCAGATCTGTGCCTTGCCACAATTCTGTCTCTGAGCTCTTCAGGCAGTTCCTTTGACCTCATGATTCTCATTTGCTCTGACATGCATTGTGATCTGGAAGGTCTTATATAGACAGGCGTGTGGCTTTCCTAATCAAGTCCAATCAGTATAATCAAACACAGCTGGACTCAAATGAAGGTGTAGAACCATCTCAAGGATGATCAGAAGAAATGGAAAGCACCTGAGTTAAATATATGAGTGTCACAGGGTCTGAATACTTAGGACCATGTGATATTTCAGTTTTTCTTTTTTAATAAATCTGCAACAATGTCAACAATTCTGTGTTTTTCTGTCATTATGGGGTGCTATGTGTACATTCATGAGGAAGAAGAATGAACTTAAATGATTTTAGCAAATGGCTGCAATATAACAAAGATTGAAAAATTTAAGGGGGTCTGAATACTTTCCGTACCCACTGTATGTAGCCAGGAGCGGACTACCATTATCCGATACTGCAGACTTAGGCCCCTTTCACACAGGCGGACCGTTCAGATCTGCCTGTCCGTTTTTTTGGCGGATCTGAACGGTCCCCCCATGCATCTCTATGGGGGATCGGATGTCAGCGGAGAAATGTCCGCTGACATCCGATCCGTCAAATCTGGACGGATGGAAACCCTATTTTCTATCCGTCCAGCGGATCGGATCGGATGAGAACGGACCGACGGTCCGTTCCCATCCGATTTCCCCCATAGAGATGTATGGGGAACTGACAGCTGTGTCTCCGCACACAGCGCGGAGACACAGCTGTCATCCTCCTGCTCAGCGGGGGATCGGCGGCTCGATCTCCCGCGGGGAAAAACGGAATCCGTCCGACGGACGGATAGTTTGAAAGGGGCCTTTTTCTCTGCTCTCTCAGACTGTCTCTACTGTATGCTCCTCTAGTGTTGGTCTCGGATTTAGTGCATCATACTCCTGAGACTGGAAGAAAAGCATTGTGGGAACTGTAGTCTTCTAAAAGGATATTACTGCACTGCTGAATTGTTTATGAACTATACTGCCCAGCAGGCTATTCGCTCCAGGAGAGAATTGTGGGAGAGACTATAAAGGCATCTGCTGAACAGGCCAACGCTCTCTTGCTTCCCGGGAGCCATCATGTTTGCATCAGTCCACCGCAGATAGAGAGACGAGCACACCACCAGCTGTCTGCAGACTCAGCCCGGGTGGGATGGATGACAATTGCTACACCGCGGACATCCCTGCAGCATCGCTGATCGAGTTGGAGTCGGCGGGACTCACTGAAACAACAGAGCACATCCATCTCAGTGTATCACAGCGTGGAGAGTTGCTATTGCCTGTTCTTCCAGAATTCATAAGAGGGACACCAGGATTGATGAGAGAGCACCTGCTCAGAGTCCAGTTACCAGTTGTTACGGTTTCACACAGACACTCTACACTTGGATCAGTTAGTGGATCATCATTAATCAGAACCAGCTTTCCTGCATTGCCTGTTTCACACTGTGCTACACTGGGAAATCATTTGTTCTTTGAGCTCCAACTGCTGGTGAAGATAATAGCAAGACCTTGCATTCTGAACATTGCAATATCATTGCTCTTAAAGGGAACACGTTACTGGTATCTAGATTACCTCATCTCTCATTGGGATATAGGTATTATATGCCAGCCCAAGGTTCTTCTTTAGTAAGAGTGTTTCTCATAGCAATGTATAGCTTTCTGAGAGATTAATTCACTTACTGTAAGATATTAGGTATATTGGTGTATTTACTTGTTACTCTAACTGGTTATTAACTGTCCTTTAGTGTTATATCAACTGAGCCTTGGCTGTTTAACCAGCTCCTAGTTCATTAATACTCTTTTCAAGCCTTTTTTTGAGTAAAGTAAAGCTAAAGAGTTAAAACCTATCTGCATTGTGTCAGTGTGTCATTTAAAGGTATACACAACATGTGTGAACCTAGAGTGTGGAGGGCTGAACGGTTCACAGGGTCAAAGCGGCACAGAAGAACATACAATTACAAGCAATCCCCAAGGGGGCAGTGCTACACATAACATTCAGTAGAAATAAAGTATATTCAATTCCAGCTTAACACTATTGAACATACAGTATTGTGCAATTTTACACATTTTAACTCTTCAAACCAGATAATTTAATCCTTGAGAGGAATACATTTTCCAAAGAGGTGAATTTGCACTGGTGAACAACGGCCTGAGACAGTTAATGAAGGTTAAAGTGATTGTAAAGGCAGAAGGTTTTTTATCTGAATGCATTTTATGCATTCAGATTAAAACCTTCTGTGTGCAGCATCCCCCCTCAGCCCCCCCCCATACCTCCAATACTTACCTGAGCCCCATCTCAATCCAGCAATGTGCATGAGTGCCTAGGCCATTCAGTACTCTTCCTCCTTATTGGCTGAGACACAGCAGTGGCGCCATTGGCTCCCACTGCTGTCAAAGTCAGTTAGCCAATAAGGAGATAGAGGGGGCAGAGGCTGTACCGTGACTCCATGTCTGAATGGACACACAGAGCTGTGGCTCAACTCAGGTGCCCCCATAGCAAGTTACTTGCTGTGGGGGCACTCGACAGGAGGGAGGGGCCAGTAGCACCGGCGAGGGACCCAAGAAGAGGAGCACCCCAAACCTGCCCTAACAAATAATAAAGATCAAAATAAATGAAAAATACCACCATGAAACCAAAGCATACGTGTTTTTAAAGGTAAGCTTGCCAAAAAAAAAAAAGTGTGAAATTCACCCTGCACCTTATGGCCTGGTCTTACTCAAAGAGTAAGAAGCCAATGAATTCTGAAGCAAGTCAGAAAACGAAAGAAACTTGACCTGATAGTGCAGTCCATATACACCTATTTTCCCACCCACCAGTACTAATTTTTATGTTTTTTTTTTTAACTACTATTTTCATTTCTATTTTTATACTTTTACAGATATACTTTTTTTGTAGACACTGTCACTAAAATGCTTTTAAGTGATCATATCCATGGACTATTGGGTGTCAAGAATATACCACTGGCTGGAGGTGGGCCAATATGTGCCTGAAGTACTAGTTATGTCAACGCAGCAGGGGGAATTTGCACCTTAAACCGCTGACAGGCCTTCCATCTTCCCCGCACTTCCTTCCATGTTCATGGGCCCTGGCTGTATGAGTGGCTTGGGCCACGATGATGGCACAGAGCTCTAAAGATCTGGCATGGTATGCTCCAGCACGATCTGCAACCCGCTGTGTCCACCGGACACGACCAATGACAGATCACTGTTCTGGACCAATTTACAGCAGATCACATGACAATATATAGCAGATCACATGACAACTGGAGGGCTTCGTCCTAAGGTGCAAATGAATGGCTTCCTTTTTGATTGGTCACAGTGATCACAAGGTAAAGACAGGCCAATCACAGTCCATCTGTACCATGTGATTAGCTGTGGTCAATCACAGCTAATCACAACAGTACACACTTAATACATACTTTCATTCAGTAAAAATGTGCTTATAGCAGTGAAATTCACTTCTATAAGCAGTCATAGTGTGGCATTGTATTGCTCTGGTCACAATATGTAAACAAGAATGTAAAAAAAATTTAAATATTTAATAAAAAAAAGTTATCATTATTATTATTTATTTATTTTTTTACATACTGTCACCAGTCAGTGTCCCTGATCACCGCTACACCAGTTATATGATAATGCTGTATTGCACTGGTGACAGTATGAAAAAAAAAAACACAATTTTTTCTACATTTTCAGTCTTTTTTCTTTAGTTTAGCAAAAAATGAACATCACCCAGTGGTAACTAAACACCACCAAAAGAAAGCTCTATTTGTGTGAAAAAAAAAGATAAAAGTTTCATATGGGTACAGTGTTCCATGACCGTTCAATTGACATTCAAAGCACCGAAAATTGGCCTGGCGCCGAAAATTGGCCTGGCCTGGGCAGTAAGGGGGTAAAAGTGTTTGGTATTGAAGAGGTTAAATAACCTTGTGTGAGGGTATGTAGTGTTTTGGGTGCATATTTTTTTAACATTTATTTTCAACAGGTGTAGTGAGGTGCTGAGAAAACAGGTAGCCCCTGAACGAACTGTGTGCAACAACTGCCTGATTTAATCACCCCAAACTAAAAGTTATAATCTAAAAAAATTGTCCAACACCAGAACATTTTTAACGAGAAACCATAGCCTGGAAGAGAGAGAGATAAATAAGTACAAACAGGTGTTTTACTGCAATAATTACGAAACTGCAGACGAGACGACACTTCAGTGCAAATTTTGGCAGCAGCAGGGCAATTTTAAATGGGATAGGCTCAAGTTCATAGAGACAAAGAGCAAAGGTTTGGGGCTTTACTACAAGAATTAGGATACCGAAGATAATACAGCAGTATAAAATTGGCCTACAGGTGGACAATAATATTCAGACATAGTACCCCTAAATGGTGTATGACTAGTTTTTCATTTTATGTATGGGGATAAGGGGATGTTGTGAATGATGAAGTGCTCTTGCACTTTTTTCTTTCAAATAATGGGTACAAAAAGGTAAAATGCCCCAATTAATAAAAAAGTAGCCAAGGTGTTGACAATTGAAGAGATAGGTATCAAAAATAAATGAATAAGTCCTGGTTCACACTACCGCGACTTGTCAGCCGACTGGTCAGCCTGACAAGTCGTGGTCCATTCTGTGCTACGGGAACCGTTCTAATAGGAGCGACTCAAGTCACTCTGATTTAGAAAATAGTTCCTGTACTACTTCGGGGCGACATCGGAGCGACTTGCATTGACTTCCATTATGTGAAGTCCGTGCAAGTCGCGCCGAAGTTGCGGTGCACGCCGTCGGATCGCCATAGTGTGAACCAACACTAAAAGAGAAGTAGGGTTTTTTAAAAAACAAACATTTATACTCACTCAGATGCATGCAGTATTGGTCTGATGCTGCAACTGGCCCCTGCCACTTTTAAGATCAAGAACTGAGCAATCAAAGACCACTGATCACTCAGTTCTCAGTCTTCAGTTAGCAGAGTGCCAATGACTATCAGTGGCTAATGGCGTACTTACTTCCCCCTTTTTCCAAACCAGCCAGGCGGTGTGTAAATTCCCAAATCAATACCAGAATCTCATCAAGAATAAAGGTCTGCACAGAATCTTGGGGGACACCCCACTTCTTTCTATTTTTTTTTTGTTGAGTCCCCCATACAATCCATAGCAGAACCTCATCTAAGATAGGGGCCTGCTATAAATAATGAGAATCCCCAACTACTTGCTTTACAAACAGAACAGAGTGGCTGGAAAATGTAATTTAGTAGCTGCAATTTAAGAGTCGGTTCACACTATGGCGACACGACTTCGGGGCGACTTGAACAAGTCACCGTGCACCGCGACTTCGGCGCGGCTTGCACTGACTTCACATAATGGAAGTCAATGCAAGTCGCTCCGACTTCGGCCAAAAGTAGTGCAGGAACCTTTGAGTCGCTCCTATTAGAACGGTTCCCATTGCACAGAATGGAGCACGACTTGTCAGGCGACCAAGTTGCCTGACAAGTCGGAGTAGTGTGAACCGCCACTAAATGTTTTTTTCATTGTGAATGTCACTTTTGCTTGTGTACATCTCACAGATGCCCCGCTTTATAGGCAGGCTTCCCACAAACATGTTTTTTCTGTCTCAATCATGTTTTATTGGTTTTTCAACAAAAGGAAAGGAATGTCTTAAAGAAGTACAAAATAGAAAACCAACTACAACACATCCAACACATTCTGGGATATTGGTAATAGAACTGGAAAAGAAATACTTTATGTGGGAATATCATCCATCAAAAAGGGTGTGAGCATAAGACTACACAAGATGCAACATTGATGATAAATTAAAATAATAAAGGGGAAAAGGAAATGAATAAAAGGGTGATAAAAAAGAAAATATAAAAAAAAAAAAAAAATGGAAAAAAAAGAGATGAAAGAGAAAAAAGAATCCTTTCCATCCAGAAGCTCTCTACTGATCATATATCCTATTTCCATTAGGTATCTGGTATTTGTATATAAGTGAACTAGGGCTACCATACCTTATCAAAAAGTGTTTGCTTATCCCTTAAGAAACTCCGCAAGCATGTTTTCAAAAGGGATTGTGTCATTTTACCGTATCCAAAACTTACTTAGCGACATATCAGTATGAATATCATACCGCTTCCTCAAACTCAATCTTTCTAAAACTGAGCTTGTAATATTTCCTCCTCCCAGGTTTCCCTCCCCATGACTTTACCACTGAGATCAATGGCACAACCATTGGTCCCTCCACACATGTCAAGATGCTGGGTGTAATCCTGGACTCTGACCTCTCCTTTAGCGCACACACATATCGTATAGATCAAGCCATAAGTAGCAGCTGTTAGGAAAGTAGCATTAGATACAATCTGTTGTTAAATACTATATGCATGGACTATCACAACATTGATAACATGCTATTTATACAGCAAGTGAGTATACAATCACATTCAGGCATTTATATAGACCAAGGAATAGTGATAGGAATGAGAGCAACAAGGAGTTAATGCTAAGGGTTTCACATCAGAGCAACTAAGGGAAGATGGTGCCAGCATATTTTTTAAACACAGCAGGGCAAAACATCTATACAGACTACAAAAAAATGGTGACCAAACATTAGCATAAATAGCACAGCACATTGTGTCATCCAATCAGAATTCCCTGATGAAGTCTCGCGACCCTGTGACGTAACACATAGGGGAGGGGCCATATGATGTAACAACGACAGCACACAGAGACACCGCGGAAATACAAACAGAAAGAGTTTACAGATCGATGTTGGAAAAGTGTACGGCATATATGTTAGTTCAATTTTGCTCACATGTGAGTGTATTTCTTATATTTTTTTAAAATAAATGTATGGTGTTTAAACATTAAAGTGTTTAAAAAAAATTGTTATAAAGAAAAAATGGTCATGAGTAGTCACAAATATAATGCAGTATTTGACAGAGAAAGGAGCAATATGTTGTATATTCCTTCTTGCTATACAGCAGATCATGAAAGAAATCACTCCCCTTTTTTTCTCAGATTAATTGGTCACAATGTGTGCTCATAATTTTGGATACCCTGGTGGTGCACCTATCTGCCCCCTCTGCGGTGCTATTCCGCCAACTCCCCCCATCTCCTCCCCCCTCTGTGCTGACCTCGGCCAATACCCGCCTCATCCCCGGGTGAGACAGTCGCTTTTGGGGTGGTCTCCTTTCCTCCCAGAGTCATTGGGTTATTA
Source organism: Pelophylax lessonae (assembly GCF_965119305.1). NCBI lineage: Eukaryota > Metazoa > Chordata > Amphibia > Anura > Ranidae > Pelophylax > Pelophylax lessonae. Next base: position 128,381,703 of record NC_138778.1, on the reverse strand, counting down.
TAGTAAGTAGCTGGATTCTATATTTATATTTTTATATTTTTGGAGCAATCTGTTATATTCCTTATATGAGATTGTTGCATTATAATACTAGTTTATATTTACAGACCTAATTTTTAACTAGCTCCTGACAAGTGGACATAGAGCCACGAAATGCGTAGAGCCTACAAGAAATGATGACAAACCATTTGGAGATTAATTACATGTTGTTTATGCTATATAATAATTTTTTGACAAATGTATTTATTACTATTTAAATAATTTATATGAATTTGTATACTTCATGTCTGGTTCTTGATTTGTGTATGTCCATTTATATTTATATTATTGTGTAAACCATGAATTATTCAATAAAATTCTTATTATTCTGTGATTCCACATTATCCTGATATATAGTAAATGACTCACCTCATTTAAAGTCCCACAACTATTGTTATTTTTTCTGTATGTAGCGAGGTTTTCCCTTATACAAGTTGTAAAAGACTGCTGCTGGACATTTTAAGGAACTCGGCTCCATCTAGTGGCCAAACTGCCACACTGCAGCTTGGTGATTTTCATCAGAAGTTTCTAGTGGCCAAACTGCCACACTGCAGCTTGGTGATTTTCATCGGAAGTTTTTTTATACTACGATACCCACAATTCAGTTGGAATACCAGGGTGCATTGCTTCACCACATAGCCTTTTGGGGGAGGCTTTATAAAGGAAGGGAGGAGCCAGGGTCTCTCTCTTGTCTCCTCACACAACAGCTAGAAGGAAGCAAGTGCTGTGGGCTGATGCTGCGGACTAGGCCTGAAGCCTGGGCCTGAAGTGACTGAGTGGAAGCATTTCATCTTTAGTAAAGGAGCCTTCCCAGAGAACCCATTGATGCTCTGCAGAGACTGGTGTTGCCCACATCTAACCACAAGCGCGGCTGGTGACAGAAATCGGAGGTGGAGAGCTCCTGAAGAAAGAGGCCGTTTGGTGAGCAGGGCACATGCCCAAATCTGATTCTCGCTTGGAAGAAAGTAACTTTAGCCGGTGCTAACTACACTTCAGATAGTACGCAGTACACTCAGCGGCCTAGTGCACCTTCCAGGAGACTAAGCATTTAAACACAAGTACATAAGGTGTCAGGGGCCTATATATGCACCACTAAGAAGATTCATACGCCCAATTACGCAGTAACATTGCGGGTGATTGTAACCTTTTTTTCTCACCCTTTATGACTATATATCCTTACTTTTGGATTACAAATAGCTTGTGCACCAACGATTGCTAGCGAAGATTCCAAACCAAAAGGAAGTAACTGTGTGTGGGATTCAAATAGGTTCTGCCTACCTGATACAAGAGACTAGACGCGTGTAAAGTATAGCCTGAATTGGGTAAAAGAAAGCCTATGAGTTATCTTTTAGTTGCATAAGTATACAAAAATAGCTATCTTAATCATATTGTTTATTATTGTGTCAATAACTTTATCTTTCTTAGTTGACTCTTGTGATGTCTTTTGGAGTCAACTTGTACTTTAACTCTCAGTAAAGCTACTTTGGTTAAGCAAAATTCTGTGTGTTGCACCTTGTGTCACCCAGAGGGACTGCGGCTGGAGAAAGGTAACAAGTTATTATTACTTATTGGGGTGATATATCCTGAATTGTGTTCTCCTGTAGCCATTTGGTATTATAGTCCCATTTCGTGTCAGTTGTGCCTAGGGAGGGTTCGAGCCAATTTCAGGGGTTAGTAGGCAGGACGTAGACCCAATAATCTAATCAGCAGCTCCTGCGGGGGTGGTGCTACATGTATATTCATTAGGGATGGAGGTTTAGTCATTGTCTATACCCCAGATCATGCCCCTTTCTTTGTATGTATTGATTGGATGGAAGACACCCGTTTCTTTCATGATCTGCTGTATAGCTAGAAGGAATATACATTATATTGCTCCTTTCTCTGTCAAATACTGCATTATATTTGTGACTACTCATGACCATTTTTTCTTTATTACAATTTTTTTTTTCACACCTGTCAAGGTACTTTTGCCAACCATCTATCTAGGGAAGTTTTCACCCCCCCCGGCCTGCCAATTTCCGGGGGTTGCGATGCACGGCTTGGCACACCCTCCCCTGCCCCGTCTCTGTCTTCATCCGGGATGTGGGTGGGGTGTGGTCACATGATGCATCGGCGCCATGTTCAGTTGCCCACTCGCAATCTCTTTGTATCGTGTTGTCGGGGCAACCCTTTCCATCTCCCTGACGCCTCGCTTGGGGTGGTGTCTCGCCTCTGGCGCTGTGCGCTGGATATGAGATCATCCCTTCCCGCCCTACATTAGTGCGTCTACATGGTGTTGGCGGGATTATGCCCTGGTCAGTGGGAGTTTGAGCTGTGAGGGGCCAGGACGCCATCTATATTTCACTCTGTCTTTCTCAGCTAGTCGGTTTGCTTTTGTTATCATCTGTGTAGTTCTTTTTACCACTACACTCTACTTTCGGTAAGTTGTCTCACTTTACACCTACAGCATCTTTCACTGTGATATTTCACCTGTCGGGTACTTGGTATGGTTTAACACCCCTTCATCTCTTGAGGTTTTTTCTGCCTCATTTCCAATTTGTTTTCTTTTATCACCTGATACATTTTGGACATTAATTTTTTCTATTTTTTATAATTTTTTTACAAGGTGGTAGATCCCCTGGCTTTCTTCTTTTTCATACATATGACCACATTCCTCTTCTTCACCTAAATTATATATTTTTTATATAAAATAATCACACATTATTTATAACCTATATATCATTTAAATAAAACCCCTTTTTTTTCTTAGATTAATTGGTCACAATGTGTGCTCATAATTTTGGATACCCTGGTGGTGCACCTATCTGCCCCCTCTGCGGGGCTATTCCGCCAACTCCCCCATCTCCTCCCCCCTCTGTGCTGACCTCGGCCAATACCCGCCTCAGCCTCGGGTGAGACAGTCACTTTTGGGGTGGTCTCCTTTCCTCCCAGAGTCATTGGGTTATTATAGTAAGTAGCTGGATTCTATATTTATATTTTTATATTTTTGGAGCAATCTGTTATATTCCTTATATGAGATTGTTGCATTATAATACTAGTTTATATTTACAGACCTAATCTTTAACTAGCTCCTGACGAGTGGACGTAGAGCCACGAAACGCGTAGAGCCTACAAGAAATTATGACAGACCATTTGGAGATTAATTACATGTTGTTTATGCTATATAATAATTTTTTGACAAATGTATTTATTACTATTTAAATAATTTATATGAATTTGTATACTTAATGTCTGGTTCTTGATTTGTATATGTCCATTTATATTTATATTATTGTGTAAACCATGAATTATTCAATAAAATTCTTATTATTCTGTGATTCCACATTTTCCTGATATTTAGTAAATTACTCACCTCGTTTAAAGTCCCACAACTATTGTTTTTTTTTCTGTATACTGATAATTTTCACTTTTTTTTCTGGGTTACACATATGAAATATAGTTTTACTCACGGTGTAGCGCCGCACTAACTAATGTGAATTAGCCCTTCTATTCCTACTGTATTGAACTGTATTGTAGTTCTATTGTCCCCCCTCTACATTGTAAAGCTCTGCGCCAACGGTTAGCGCTATATAAATCCTGTATAATAATAATAATATTTTTAATGTTGCCCTTTGTAAATATTTATTTTGCATTGGTATACATTGCATTCATAAAGTACTAAGACCCCCTCCACTTTTTTTCACTTTTTTGTTATTTTGCAGCCAGATACTACAGTTGTTTAAATTATTTTTTTTCTCATTAATCTACACTCATTATCCCATAATCAAAGGTAAAACAGAATTTTAGAAATATGTGCAAATCAATGAAAAACTGAAATATCACATGTACTTAAGTACTAAGATCCTTTACTCAGCACTTTTTTGAAGCACCTTTGGCAGCAATTACAGCCTCTAGTCTTTGTGGGTATAGGTTGACAAGCTTTGCATACATGGAACAGAGGATTTTCTACTGTTCTTTTTTACAAATCCTCTCAAACCCAGTCAGGTTGGATAGAGACCATCGCTGGACAGCCATTTTCATGTCTCCCTAGAGATGTTTAAAAGTAATGAAGTCAGGGCACTGGCTGGGCCACTCTAGGACATTCACAGAGTTGTCCCTAAGCCTCTCCTGTGTTGTCTTGCTTGTGTGCTTAGGATCGTTGAAATTTTGGTAAACCTTTGGCCCAGTCTTTGTACTAAGGATTTCTCAATACTTTGCTCCATTCAGCTTTCCCTCAACCCTGACCAGTCTCCCAGTCCCTGTTGCTGAAACACACCCCCACAGCATGCTGCTGTCACCACCATGCATAACTGTTGGGATGGTTTTAGGCAAGGAATGAGCGGTGCCTGGTTTTCTCCAGACATAACATTTAGAATTGAGGCCAAACAGTTAAGTCTTGTTTCATCAGACCAGAGAATCTTGTTCCTCACAGTCTGACAGTCCTTCAGGAGCTTTTTTCCAACCTTCAAGTGGGCTTTCATGTGTTTTGCTTCCTGTCTAGCCACTCTGTCATAAATCCTGGATCAGTGGAGGGCTGTGGGTCCCATCTCCACACAGGATCTCTGGAGCACAGTTAAAGTGACCATTGGGTTCTTAGTCACCTCTCTTGAGGCCCTTTTCCCCGGTTGCTCAATTTTGCCAGGCGACCTGCTCTTGGAAGCGTGAAGAAATGTCATCAGCACACCAAGGATTCCTCAAAAAGGTTCAAAGATTTATTCTGTGGTCACATAATAGATATGTAGCAATGTTTCGGAGCCACGCAGGGCCCCTTCATCAGGAAAGTGATTTAGGGCCCTTCTCCCCAATTGCTCACTTTGCCAGACGACCTGCTCTTGGAAGAGTCCTGGTGGTGCCAATCTTCTTCCATTTGAGAATTATGGAGGCCACTGTGCTCTTGGGAACCTTCAGTTCAGCAGAAATTTTGTAGCCTTCCCCTGATTTGTGCCTTGCAATAATCCTGTCTCTGACTTCTGCAGGCAGTGTTTTTACCTCATGGCTTTTGCTCTGATACAGTAAGCATTGTCAGATGAGAAGTCTTTTACAGAGAGGTGTGTGCCTTTCCAAATCATGTCCAGTCAATTTGATTTACCACAGGTGGACTCAGATCAAGATGCAGAAACATCTCAGCAATGATCAAGAGAAATGGAAGGCACCCGTGCTGAACTGTAGGTGTTGTTGCAAAGGGTCTAAATACTTATGCCAATGTGATATTTCAGTTTTTCCTTCTACATACATTTGCAAACATTTCAAAAATGTTGTTTGCACTTTGTAATTAGAAAGCACTGAGTGCAGATTCATGAGAAAAAAAACTGTAGTATCAGGCCGAATACTTTATGAATGCACTGTATGTCCCCCAGGACAGTGCCCAACGCCCTATGTACTTTGTTGGATTTGGGGGTCCCCATGCCCTTTTTTACAACAAAATACAAGCCAGGAAATTGTATTTCACTGGTATTTTTTTTTCTTTGTAATTGTTACTTTTTCTGTAATAGCTTGTACAGATGTGTCATTTCACAGGTAGGAATTCCCCAATCATGTTTTTTCAGGAATTATCAATTTTAAGATTTCTTTTTAACTCTTCTTAAAAGAGCTGCTCCTTACCAAATAGTATTTTCAAAACATTTTTCCATTGGTTTTTGGATTTCTTTTTTACCAAAAATATGTAGCGGAATACATATTGGCCTAAATTTATGAATAAATTAGAATTTTTAATTTTTTTTTATTGGATATGTTTTATAGCAGAAAGTAAAAAATATCGATTTTTATAAATTTATAATGTGGAGAACCATTATGTGAGTCCTAAAGGGGAGAATCGGAACCCCAACGGCCTATACAAATGTGGGGGCTGTGATTTTTGTCCTTGGATTCAGGAGGGTCAATCCTTTATTTTACCCTCAGGTCGTATTAGGTATATCAATCAACACATCACATGTCAAACTATGGCGGTGGTCTATATAATGTTTTGCTCACATGGAGCCTTTTACGTGGGCAAAACGATTAAACCACTTTGGAAAAAGATCTTCAACCATATTTCCTATATTAGGAATGGCAAAATTAATACCCCTATCGGTGGCCATGTTGGCCTCAAACATAAATTTGAGGAATCCAGTATTAAATTTCCGGTCCTTGATGTGATTCCACAAGATAATAGGGGTAGAAACATAGACAAGAAAGTTCTGGCAAGTGAAGCCAGGTGGATTAACGACCTGAGAGTGACCCAGCCCCCTAACAATATGTTGAGTTTCAAACCATTTTTATAATTTATCTCCAGACTTTACATTATATGTAACTGTTCTATGCCCAACATCTCTCTATGATATTGCTCGTATATGTTGTAATTGTGTTTTTGTTATTTAGACTGGCCCCTTGTGTTTGAGCGGCGCTGTGTTTGTTCATTGGGTAGACGTTTGGTGAATGACATTTATTCCGCTGGATTCTTGTGTCCGGTAGATGCGGATTGCATGGTAGGAGATGCATCTGTCTCCCCTACTCTGCATCGGCTGTCATTCTCTGCTCCCCTGCATCACTTCTGCCCCCCGGCGGATGTGACGTCATGGTGCCATATCTGCTCCAGCGACTTCTGGGAACCGGACGCCGTGGATGCAGGCGCTTGGCACCAAACGGCGGAGAGGGGTTAGTATTTCAACGGTCCCCTGACCGTAGGTAAATAGGCAGGCTCCCTTGGAACATGCGGCTTGAAGGTAGGAAGTACGTTCTCCTGGGGCAAGGGGACTTTCTCTGTAAATGACACTTTACCACCATTCTTCATGCTATGCTATTTTATGACCCCTCAGGACAGCCCCATATTTGAGGGTAGATTGGGACCACCCATACCGCCTGCCCCTTGAGGCTATTTGGCTACTGGGACTATTTAGATTGCCTGCCCTGTGAGGCCAGCTGACCATGATGAGGTATCTACTTATGTGGGGGAATTTTTAGTGGATGATTTTCCTGTCAGATGTAATTATTCCTGTCAGATGATTATACTAATGTGCTCCCTACCCTGCCCCTTGTTGTCCATTTACATTAGGCTGACATAACTACATGCTCAAGCAACCCAGGAATGATGTCTCTACTAATTCAGTGACTGAGTCATTTACAAGCTACCAATACTTTAAGCATAATTGGAACGTCATGGTGGGTTTATATCGCTATAGTCACTTTAGATTGGAACTGCCTCTACCTACTGGCTCTCGGCATCTGCCCTATGACACGTGTGTTTCGCCTTGTCTCTGATGCAGTGGGGTCAGTACTAAAATGTATATATTTATTTATTTATATCTACAATGTATTATATGATCTGTTGATGAAATTAACTGCTAGAATTATAATATGTTTCTATACACATTTTTGTAGAATATCTGTCTTTTTGGTCTCTCTGGCCCTGAGGAAGCCTTGCTGCGAAACGCGTCGGCTTGCTGGGGACCCCTAGAGAGACCATTACCACCTACTGGTAAAGATGTATCGGCACTCCCTGTGGGAGTATATTTCTACACATGTGCTTGTTTTTTTTTCTTGTGTTTTTATGTAATTTTATAATTTTTTTGATTTAATAAATATGTTGTTTTTATGAAATAATTGTGTCATAGTTGTGATCCTCCCTTTTCTACTGGCCTATCAAAGGCCCATCTTTTCTCCTTCTGGTGTATTTTTGTATGACATAGGGGTGTGGGCCAACAATCACTGTGATTTTTTTTGCAGCAGCAGCTCAAAAGTGCCTCTACATGTTATTCTATGGCCTCATGTACACACAAGCTTTTAGGAGCTTTAAGTGGCATAGGCGTTTTCAAGCTGCAAAAAAATACAGGGCCAGCACGTTCTGAGGACCGGGGTTACAGCTGTAAAAATGTCTGATGCTGCTGAAGGCTGCTAATTGCGGCTTAATGCTGCTTAATGCTGGATGACATGTCAAATTCAATGGCTCCCTATGAGAGCCCATTGATTTGAATGGAAGTCACATCCAAGTCAGGACACGATGAGGATCTTGAAGTGGAACTCCATGGCAAAATAATATAAAAAAAAAAAAAAACGGCGTAAGGTCCCCCTACAAGATCCATTTTAGGCCTAATGAGTTTGGTATGGATCTTGAAGGGGGACCCCACACCTAAATGAAAAAAAAAACAAGTGGGGTACTCCCAAAACAATACAAGACCCTAGCTTGAGAAAGGAGCGTGCCTGGCCATACGGCGCACGCTCTGAAACGCGTTGCATTATTGTGACGTCACTGGCGCACTTACGGTCCAGGGTGCGTTGCTAGCCTCGTTCTTGCCTTCTCTCCCCTGAAGCCGGCATATCCAGGAACAAAGTGGCCAGCAGGAAGAGGAGAAGCTCGTCCATCAGCCTAGAAGCACTGGACCCACTGCCCAGGACTCAGAAGGGGACTCAGCCTTTCATCCTATTTACAGGCCGTGTTTTATACAACTAAATGTGAGTGCATACATGTTTATATGCCATAATTAAAGTTTTAAATGGTCTACACTTAGAGGCGCCTCTGTTCTTTCTTTTCTTGGCTCGGGAGTGAGGCCACGTGTTTGCTCCCATAGCAAGTGCTTTCTATGGTTACAGACACAGAAGAAGAGGAGCAAAAAGCGCTAGTGGGGGACCTCAGAAGAGGATGTTTGGGACCCCTCTGTGCAATGCCATGTAACGCTCTGGGTTTTAGCTCAAGGATACTGGATTTGCAGCTGCAGAATTCCACTCAGTAGTCTTGTAGAGATCTTGTTAAATCACCTGATCCAACTCTCTTGACTCATCATAGTGGTTCAGCCTGATTCAGTATGCACATATACAAACACTCAGATAGTGATGTTGCAGGAGTGATAGTAATTATGCAAGTAGCAGTGAGATGTTACACTGAAGAAGGTATAGGCTCTGAGGAGTGATAGTAGATGATGATAAGCACTCAGATAATGATGTTACAGGAATGATAGTAGATGATGATAGATAGCAATCACAAGAGCTAGCAATCTAGTATAATCAACAGGTGATAGATAATAGCAAGCAAGATATACAGGTGTTGCTAAGCTTAGTTCGGTAATGCAGGTTGTAACAAATAATAGGCACAAGAGCTAGCGATCTAGGTTTAGAAATGCAGATGGTAGATACTGGAGAGCATGTATCCTAGAGCTAGCAATAGTTCTTATAATGCAGGTATAGTTAGCAAGCGTTGTTGATAAGAGGGGGTCCCCTGTGGGGTACTTATCAATAGCCAGTAGTGAGGGAGTGTAGGACAAGGTAGCGAGGCTCCGGTCAATCCAGGTATAGGGTATGTAGCTGGAAGATTCGGCAGCGTCAGGTTAGGCAGGTATCAGGAGCGGTTGCACGAACAATGTGTGAGTGCAGACCGTCAGTTGAAATAGCCGCTCAGTGCGGCGCCTGATGATGACGTCAGCACTGTTAAAGGAATACACACCTTATATGCGTTCCACCTACCTGAGTGGTGGAACGCAACCCGGAAGTGAGATGATAGAAAGGCACTGAGAGTGCCAGGATCTTACATGCCATTGCGCAGAGCAGGAAAGTATAACATCTTTAATATTTTAACAAATTAAAATCATTCTTTAAAAAAAAAAAAAGATCCTCTAATATCAGCATACTGAACTGCATGCACCAGGCATTTTTATTGTTTGGACGAAATGTGAGCTTAAGAGTGGATACTTAAAAGCTGACATTTCCTCCCAACTAAAAAAAAAAAAAAATCCCTGGTGCATGCAGCTCTGTATGCTGACAATAAAATATCTTTAAAGCTCCACTCTGGGCAAACTATGACCCTCTTCCACTCTCTTTTAACCTATCCTGCAATGTTTTTCCTTTCTTTGTGAAGCAAGTTACACTCACCTAAGTCCCCAATCCAGGACTTTTGCTGGCATCACTTTTGGATGTGGAGGACCGTTAATCTATTGCTGCGCATGGTTCCTTGCCAGCGAGTCCCCTACTCCCCCTTACAATGACGTCAATTCTTCTGAATTCTGGGAGAACTCCACTGCTGCACAGCCAATAGGAAGTGACCACAAAGGCATAGGGAGGACACCCAAAGAAGGATCCAGCCTCATGTAAACAAATGAAGGGAGAAGACTTGACTGGAGAATAAAAGAACGTGGATTTCAGTAAGTAAAATTAGCATTTAGATAGGGTTTTATTTTTACTTTCAGAGATCAATTACAGGGGAGTAGGAGGGGTGATAGATTTAATTCCATAGATGGGCTTTAATCAATTTTTTTAAATTAAAGACTTGTTATGTTTATTTACGCCCACTTCCTTGTTCATAGGCACTGGTGAGGTAGCCAGGGCCTCACAGCTGCCCCCAAGGAAGGCTATGTCACCAGTGCCTTCCAGGGAGATCTCATCCGTGTGCTGCTAGATCTCACATGAATTTGCAGAATTTTGGGGGAAAAAAGCACTTTCTTTTCTCTCAGATGACGGTTCCCTTAGATGTTTAACCACTTCCATACCGAGTCATGTAAAATGACGTCGGCAAAGTGGTTGTCTATATCCGGGCCGCCGTCATATGACGTCGGCCCGTTCTAGCTGCTACTGCGCGCCCCCGGCGGCGCGCAGCGGCGCGATCAGGGATGAGGCTCGTCCCTCGGACATAGCCCATCCCTGATCAAGGTAAACAGCCAATAGAAATTGGCTGTTTACCACGTGATCGGCTGTGTCAATCACAGCCGATCACATGAGCGGCTCCAGCACGAGCCGCTCGTTCTCTCTGCAATGCGCGCCCCCGGGGGCGCGCAGAGCAGCGATCGGGGACGAGGCTCGTCCCTCGGACAGAGTCGATCCCCGATCTAGGTAAAGAGCCAATGAGCAAATGTCAACAGAGAACACGGTAACTAGCTGTCACCGTGTTCTCCTCCTCACACACTGATCCTGTGTGAGGAGGAGATTGTGGTAACAGCTAGTTACCAACTACAGTGCACCCTAAACACACTGATTGCCCCCCCCCCCAATAAAGAGCACCTGTCACTAGCCCATCAAAGTACCCGAGTACCTGTCACCAGCCCATCAGGTACTCAGATGACAGGTACTTGGGTACTCTGATGGGCTGGTGACAGGTACTCAGGTACTCTGATGACGGATACTCTGATGACAGGTACTCGGGTACTCTGATGACAGGTACTCGGGTACTCTGACGGGTACTCGGTTACTCTGATGACAGGTACTCGGGTACTCTGATGAAGGGTACTCGGGTACTCTGATGACAGGTACTCGGGTACTCTGATGACGGGTACTCGGGTACTCTGATGACGGGTACTCAGGTACTCTGATGACGGGTACTCGGGTACTCTGATGACAGGTACTCGAGTACTCTGATGACGGGTACTCGGGTACTCTGATGACGGGTACTCGGGTACTCTGATGACGGGTACTTGGGTACTCTGACAGGTACTCGGGTACTCTGATGACAGGTACTCGGGTACTCTGATGACGGGTACTCGGGTACTCTGATGACAGGTACTCGGGTACTCTGATGACAGGTACTCGGGTACTTTGAGTACCTGTCAACGGAGTACCCGTCATCAGAGTACCTGAGTACCTGTCACCTACCCATCAGAGTACCCGAGTACCTTCCACCTGCTCATCAGAGTACCTGACGCCTGAAGTACCCAAGTACTTGCCGCCTGCTCATCAGTACCCATCACTACTCATCAGTACTCATCAGTACCTATCACGTATCAGTACTGATCATCAGTACCCATCAGTACAGCATCACCTATCACCTATCAGTCAGTGAGTACTACTCATCAGTACCTATCACCTGCCTGTCACCTGCCCATCAGAGTACCCGAGTACCTGTCACCTGCCTATCGGAGTACCCGAGTACCTGCCACCTGCTCATCAGTACCCGAGTACCTGTCACCCTTCATACAGCCACCATGTCCAAGTCCAAAAAGGTTTATATACGTCCTCCGTTTAAACCTAAATACCGGTGTTATGGCAGCAGATAGCTGCCATAACCCTGGTATTTTTTTAAACGGTGGACGGTTGGCTTTCCGATAAGGGTGGTCCCAGCGGCGGATTCGCCGTGGGATCACCCTTCCGGGATGGCGGAAGAGGCGCCCCCCCCCCCCTCCCGACGCGTTCCGGTCCTTTTCCCCGCTTACCGGACCCGCCGGCAGCGGGGAAAACGATCCGCTCCCGAATCCTCACAGACAGGATGTCGAGTGAGGGCAAGCTTGCCCTCACTTGACTCTATGGTCTTGGAGGACCGGAGCTACGGAAAATGTTGTTGCCTAGCAACCGGTTTAAAGGTCCTTTTTTTTTTTTTTTATTTTATATTATAATTTTTTTTTTTTTCTATCTTTTAGTGTACTTGTGAGATCTGAGGACTTTTTGACCCCAGATCTCACAAAAAAGAGGTCCTGTCGTGCCTATTTCTATTACGAGGAATATTTACATTTCTTTTAATAGAAATAAAAATGATCAAGTTTTTTTTTTTCTAAACGGTGTAAAAATAAAAAATAATAAATAAAATAAATAGTAAAAAAAAAAAAAAAAAAAAAAATTAAAGCGCCCTGTCCCCGTTAGCTCGCGCGCAGAAGCGAATGCATACAGAAACCCCGCCCACATATGTAAACGGTGTTCAAACCACACATGTGAGGTATTGCCGCGATCGTTAGAGCAAGGGGAATAATTTGAGCCCTAGACCTCCTCTGTAACTCAAAGATGGCAACCTGTAGAAATTTTTAAATTGTCGCCTATGGGGATTTTTAAGTACCAAAGTTTGTCACCATTCCGTGAGCGTGCGAAATTTTGAAACATGACATGTTGGGTATCTATTTACTCGGCATAACATTATCTTTCACATTATGGAAAAAAATTGGGCTAACTTTACTGGTTTCTTATTTTTTAATTTAAAAAAGTGAATTTTTTCCAAAAAAATTGCGTTTGGAAGACCGCTACGCAAATAAGGTGTGATAAAAAATATTGCAATAATCTCCATTTTATTCTCTAGGGTCTCTGCTAAAAAAAAATATATAATGTTTGGGGGTTCTAAGCAGTTTTCTAGCAAAACAACTGATTTTAGCTTGTAAACACCAAATGTCAAAAATAGGCCTAGGCAAGTGGCTAGGATGCATGATGGTGCGCCTTGGATGTTGGGCCCCTCTATATGGCTAGGCTGTGAAAAAGTCCCACACATGTGGTATTGCCATACTCAGGAGGAGTGGCAGAATGTATTTTGGGGTGTCATTTTTGCTGTGTACATGCTATGTGTTAGCAATATCCTATAAATTGACAACTTTGTGTAAAAAAAAAAAGTTTTCATTTTTTTCCCACATTTTCCAAAAACCTGTGGAAAAAAATGATATGTTCAAACGACCCATAATGCCTCATAGAATATACGTTGGAGTGTTTGCTTTCCAAAATGGGGTCATTTTGTGGACTTTTCCATTGTATTGGTGCTCTAGGGCCTTGAAAAGTGTGATAGGTAGTAAGAAAGTTTTATGTGTATTTATGCTCCTAGAACGCCTGAATGTGCTTCTTGGACGTGGAGTCTCTTTTTGTGGCCAGACTGTGTAAAAGTCTCACACATGTGGTATCGCCATACTCGGAAGGAGTAGCAGAATGTATTTTTGGGTGTAATTTTTGCTGTGTACATGCTATGTGTTAGAAATAGCTTATAAATTGACAACTTTGTGGGAAAAAAAAGAGAAAAAATTTTTTTTCTTCATTTTCCCAAGAATTGTGGGAAAAAATTACAACTTCAAAAAACTCACCATGCCTCTTACTAAATACCGTGGACTGTCTACTTTACAAAAAGGGGTCATTTGGTCGGTATTTGTACTGTCCTGACATTTCAGGGCCTCAAGAAAGGAGATAGGCAGTCAGTACATCTGGTGTGATCAATTTTCAGTAATTGGTACCATAGCTTCTAGACTCAATAACTTTCACACAGACTAAATAATATACACTAATTTGGGTTAATTTTACCAGAGACATGTAGCAGTATACATTTTGGCCCAAATGTATGAAGAAAAATTTATTTTTTGCAAAATTTCATAATTGAAACTAAAAAAAAGTGTTTTTTTTTCAAAATTTTTGCTCTTTTTTTGCATATATCACGAAAAAAAAAAAACCCAGTTGTGATCAAATACCACCAAAAGAAAGCTCTATTTGTGTGAAAAAAATTATAAAAATTTTGTTTGGTTACAGTGTAGCATGACTGAGCAATTGTCATTCAAAGTGTGAGAGTGCTGAAAGCTGAAAATTGGTCTGGGCAGGAAGGGTGTCTAACTGCTCTGTATGGAAGCGGTTAAATGCTGCCATGACTTCAGCAACATGCATGTCAGTAGCATAATGTTGCTTTCACTGGCATATCCATGACAACAGATAAACAATATCAAAGAGAGCTAGATCTTGTACAGTGCTAAAAGAAGCCTGCCACTAATAATGTCTAATAGCCAAAATGGTGGTGCAGGATTATAATAGGAGGAGAAGAGGGGCATTGGCACATGGCAACATTGAAAACAGGGTAGAAAGAAATAGTAACAAAAGAGTTACCACTTCTTGTAGCACTCACCTCCGAAAAATTTGCCACAGGTTCCTTTCCCAAATCAGTGGAATGGAACAAGTAGCAGCCAGGCACACAGCAATAAGTCACTCTTTTGGCTCAATGAACAGTCTGGAGGTTTTTATATTTATTCTACAAAAACTTGGATAGGGCATAGGGCTGTGGGATACTCCATTAACAGTGAACAGTAATGAGAGGACATGCTTCACCCAGTTGCTACTCTTCAGGACAGTCCCTTTAGTAATGGCCCAGAAAATGGACAGCACTGAGACACCATCAGAAATATCCCAGGCAAGGCAAGCACTAGTACTAATACACAGGGGATAGCAGCAGCAACAGTCACCAGGATCCTGCACTCAGGTCTGTACTCACAATGTCCCTAGACACTTGGACGTCTCCTATGAATATCAGACGGACATTTCTCTAGTGTACTCTTCAGACCAGACCTCAGTGAAATCCTATCAATAGTTCCAGAGACACTCAGCAAACAGCTGGGACCTAAATGAGCATAAATACAATTTCAGCTGGGCTGCCTAGAAAGATAACAGCCTTTCAGGCTGGAAACTTCTACTTCTAGACAAAAACAGGGCAGCTCCAGAGTGCAGAGTATTTATTCACTTCCCCAGCCACCTTTTGGGCACCCTCCCCTAGGGATTAGCTGTGAGACAACATAAATATTCAGGTTATGATTTGCCCTTACAGCCCACTATATTCTAGAATCCTCCAGAAGGCAAAGGAAACAATTAAACCTGAAACCAGTGGAGCTCAGAACAGCCCAAAGCAATCACAATCTACTCCGCTGATTACAGAGAAGTAAAAAAAAAAAAAAAAAGTATCTAACCAGCCTAACAACCTGTCTGAGAAAGTGCTACATGCTTCCTATGTCCTAGTTTACTTACTTGGTGCAAAGGCACAGCCAGTGGTGCATGAGTTGCATGTGGGTGGTTAGTGATTTATTCCCTTTCACTCATCTTTAATCCTTCCTACACACTGACAAACCGACATCTGACAAAAAAACTACTTACTGCACAAAAGACACAATATTTTATTCTTCTAAACTGTGCAGTTACACATATAAATCACAAACCCTTATTGTCTCTCAGCAAACGTCTCCTCAATATCGCACATTTATACCCTTTTCCAGAGGCCAAGTCATATAATAAAAATAGCAGGAAAAATGAAGTTAGCAAATATTGAAGTTGAAAAGCAGATTGTGAAGTGATAATAAAATTAAATCAAATCCCAAAAAGTATATATCCTCCAAGAAAAAGAAATCTGATACAAAAGGTTCTGTTAAAGACTGAACACAAAAAAAAGTTATTGTTAAGAGACAAAGTCAAATGTGTTTTTTATTCCTTTTTACAATGGAGTTGCCATTTCCACTGCTCACTATTTAATAAAAGTTGTTTTATGCAAGAATAGCTGTACTTTCCTATAAAGCACCTTGTCCAGATGGAATCTCTCAATGCATGCTAACAGAATTCCTCTCTGTAAATGATAGGCTACTATTTTATTTTATTCTTTTATTTTAGGGCTTATTCATACACCCAGGTGTGAACAGGGCCTAATCCCCCTGTGTGGTGCAGATTCCCCCTGTTTAATCCCCCCAAATATATTTCACCAAAGCCCCCTAATGGGCTCTTAATAAAATGCTAAAAAATAAAATAATACACTTAAAAACTACTCTACTGACACTGTCAGTATAAATACACATGCACACACACATGTGTTTTTAGCTTTGGGGTGCACACCGTAATGCAATAGGCTGTGCTCACCTATGACTGTACAGTTTACAAAAACAAAAATTACAAAAAAAAGTGTGAGAGAAGGATGGGGAGAAGGCAAGGGAAAATGTGTTTTTTACTGTCCACTGTAACTCCACTAAATGCATTTATGGGTAAATCTTTGTTTATTCTTTTGAGTTTACAACCAATAAAGTAATGCTGGTAATGAGAAAAGTGCATAGTGTATAAGGAACAATTCCCCAGGTACACACATTTAAGATGACCAAGAGCTGTCTGAAATTTCACAGTATGCATTCTTCAGAATCATAGCAATATGGAATTATGTTCCAGATAAGACAACACTATACCACAGGAGGGAGAATACATCAGAACTTAGCATGTGAGTATAAAAGAAAATGATAAGGTACATGGAAAACAAAAAGAAAGGGAGAGGAGGGAAAAAAGTAGGTTTCACCTTGGAGGGGGAAGATGTATGATGGGATCAGAAAATTTGAAGAGGTTTAAAGGGCATTTCCATTCTTAGATACTTATTTCCGGAACTTCCAGCAATTAAAAAATATACTTAGTCCTCTTTATTATGAAGGGAGTTGGGGAGCTGTGTTTACCCTAATACACCCTGTCTGGTGGTAGATTGTACTAGATTTGAACACTTTGGTGGATTTACTAAAACTGGAGAGTGAAAAAATCTGATGCAGCTCTGCTTAGTAACCAATCCGCTTCCAGGTTTTATTGTCAAAGCTTGATAAAACAAGCTGAAGTTAGACAGCTGAAATGTAAAAAAAAAAAAAAGTGGGCAATTATCGGTTGTTAAGGAGCAGGGCCACTGCGTCCTTAACAACCGATGACTCATTCAGCTGTCAGCAGGGTTCCCCTATTGACAGCTGAAGTGTTAACCACTTAAGCCCCGGAAGATTTTACCCCCTTCCTGATCAGGGGGTTTTTTGCGAATTTTACTGCGTGACTTTAACAGACAAACGAATTTCACGTCCTTTTTTTCCCACAAACAGAGCTTTCTTTTGGTGGTATTTGATCACCTGTGCGATTTTTTGATCATGCGCTATAAGCAAAAAAAGAGCGTAAATTTTGCAAAAAAATAACAATATTTTTCACTTTTTTTTTATATGAAATTCCCCCCCAAAAAAATGTAAAAATCAAAATTTTTTAACATTTTCGGCCAATTTGCTTTATGCTACATATGTTTGGTAAAAAAAAATCACAAAAAGCGTATTTTGATTGGTTTGCGCAAAAGTAATCGCGTTTACTAACAAAGGGAAAGATTTTTGTCATTTTTGGTGTTTTTTTTTTTTAACGAGTAATGGCGGCGATCTGTGTTTTTTTTTTTGCGGTACTGCGACATTGCGGCGGACAGATCGGACCCTTGACTGACATTTTTGACACTTTTGGGGGTACCAGTGACATTACTGCAGTAATCAGTGCTATACATATACAGTGAAGGGGTTAACTGTATTGGACAGGGAGGGTTTAAGTGTGTCCTAGGGGCATGATTCTAACTGTAGTGGGACATGGCTACTAGTGTAAAAACAGAGATCAACGGTTCTACATAGTAGAACCATCTGATCTCCATTTTTACACAGGGGAGAATGACAGGCGGCTTGTTTACATAAGCCGCTCCGCCTTTCTCCCGCTCTACCAACGATCGTAGTGAGATTGGCGGACATCGGGTCCGCCGGTCACACGCCTGCACTCCTCCGTGAACGAGCCGAGGCGGGCGCGCGCCTCAGCAGGCGCGCGCTCGCCCGCTATTTGCTCAAAACCCAGTGACAGGCGAGCGACGTAGACCTACGTCACTCTGCCTGGCCGGGGCTGACTGCTGCAGTAAATATACTGTGCGCAGTCGGCAACCGGTTAAAGAAGTCTGGCAACTGGTTCTGTGAAAAAAAAAAAGCAGCCGGGCACTGTTTAACCACTTTACCACCGGAGGATTTTGCTGTCTTACGTCTGGGCCACTTTTTGCGATTCGGCACTGTGCGACTTTAACTGAAAATTGCGCGGTCAGGCAACGCCGTACCCAAACAAAATTTACGTCCTTTTTTTCCCACAAACAGAGCTTTCTTTGATCACCTGTGCGATTTTTACTTTTTGCGCTATATACAAAAAAAGGGCGACAATTTTGAAAAAATAACATTATTTTTCACATTTTTTAATATGAAATTCCCCCCCCCCCCCCAAAAAATGTAAAAATCAAAATTTTTTATCATTTTAGGCCAATTTGTTTTCTGCTACATATTAAAAAAATTGCAATAAGCGTATTTTGACTGGTTTATGCAAAAGTTATTGCGTTTACTAACTAAGGGAAAGATTTCTGTCATTTTTGGTGTTTTTTTTTTTTAACGAGTAATAGCGGCGATCTGCGATTTTTTTTTGCGGGACTACGACATTGCGGCGGACAGATCGGACCCTTGACTCACATTTTTGACACTTTTGGGGGTACCAGTGACATTACTACAGTAATCAATGCTATTCATATGCACTGTTACTGTAAAAATTACACTGGCAGGGAAGGGGTTAATTTTTATTGGTGATCAAGGGGTTAATGTGACACAGGGACAGATCGCAGGTTCAGCTATGCTGAACCCTGCAATCTGACCCTGCCTGTCACTTAGGAGATCCGCCCGCTTGTGTTTACACAAGCGGGCGGATCTCCACACTCGATTCCCAGACGATCGGGGAAGAGCGGCGGTGATCACCGCCGCTCCTCCCCTGGCCCGGCCCCGGCTGTGACTGAATACTTCTCTCGCGCCGCCGAGAGAAGGGAATGTCTGGCGACGTAGGTCTACGTCGTCAGACGTTATCAAGCTACTTTGCCGCAGTAGCAGCTCAGTGAGCAGCGGTAAAGTAGTTAACAACAACATTGCTCAGCCACTGAAACAACAAGATAAAAAGAAACTTTCTTTTTGTATCTGTCTGTTTCTTCATCTACAGATCAAAAAGAAGAACTTCCATCTGCAGATGAAGTCAGTTTGGAGGAACCTGTCAATTAAAAAAAAAAAAAATGTTTGTGATTTTTATTAAATATTCCTTTTTTCAACCCCTTATTAACCCTTAATTTACTCTAATCCCCCTTAATTAACTCCTTATTCTCCTCCTTTTTTGTTCACTTCTATTTTATAAACTAAAAATAAATAAAGCATATTTTGTGTTCGCTTTGTTCATTAATATTTTTACACCTTTAACTTATATTTACAAGTTTCACATTCAAAAAAAGCGCAAAATGCTTTGTACCATTGCTGACAGCTGAAGTGTAAACAAAACAGTTGCCTTAGGTATCGGTACTCGTACTAGTAAAACAAAATTGTTTTTGGTGCATTCCTAAAGATTGATCTATCAGAGTACCAAGGAGAAATGAAATACCAATTTAAATTTCAATTCATAAGTAGGAGGTGATTATTGTGGATAATACTCAGTAATATTTTGGAGAAGCCGAATAACACGGAAGTTGTGAATTCTGGGATAGTAGTAGTTTTAGCATATAGAGTAGCGCCACACTGATTTGGTATTTTTTGTTTGAAATTACTTATGGGAATGCATCTATAGTGTTGACGGACATAAGGAGTTACTTCATTGTACATTGCTTATTGTTTAATTTTTTGTAGTGGCATCGCAGAAGTATCCCTATATACAATTAAAAAGAAATTATATTTTCTACTTTCTTTTATAAAACATATCCAAAAAGAAAATTCAAAGCCTTAAGTGGGTAAACTTGAGCTACAGGCTAAAAGATGAAATGTGTATTAGGGAGCTGTTTGACCTTCCAAAGGATTTATCCAGCTCTAATATTTTCCCTGCTCTACCACACAGCACAGACTTTTCCGGCAGAGCAGAAGACCTGATTTTACTTTACTACAGTAAAGTAACACTTACAAGTCTTGAACCTCCCCATCCTGTAACTGGACAGTAAAGGAGAAGCAGCAGACTGATAAGCTCATTTTTTTATACTCTGCTCTCTTCTTCTCTCAGCATGTTCCTTGCTAGCACTTGTCCTACTTCTTCATCTCTCAAAATTCAATGTTGCTGTACAGGAAATTACAAGAAGTTGATATACGTAGGTACTTCCAGTGCATGTATTTAATGGAAAAAAAAAAAAAAAAAAACCCAAAATAATGTAATAATACAGAGCTGCAATTATTTTGGGTCTTTTAAATTTGTTTGGAGTTCATCTTTTTGGAAGGATTAACCACTTCCCGCAAAATCACATACCTGTACATGATTTTGTTGTTGTTGTTGAAGTGCAGCTGCAGGCATCACCCAGGTACCGTTTTTCAGAGCGGACAGTTGGCTTTCATGGAATACCAACCAATGTGGCTAATTAGCTGCTCAGCTGTTATCAGAAGTAGCATCCCACTGGGAGACCTGAGCGACTAGCTGGCACACCTGACGGATGGCCTGAGCCCCAACAAAGCCAGAATCGGCTTTGATTGGGTCTCTGATGTAGTATCGTCACTACGTCACTTCCGATTTACTTGTCGGTCAACGGCACTGAATTAAAAAAAAATCCAAAGTATTTGAAAACGCTGATTTTGCAGTTTTGAATACTGAAGTGCAGAGGAGGGGTTTGTGGTCTTTTAGAACCAAAATCTCTATATGAAGAGTACCTGTCACTGCCTATTACTGTCACAAGGGATGTTTACATTGTGACAGCAATAAAAGTGATAACTTTTTTAAAGGGAAAGTATAAAAATAAAAGATAAAATAAATAATTTTTATTTTTTTAAATGGCCCCGTCCCCGCGTACTCGCGCGCTGAAAAAAAACACATACGTAAGGCCCCCTCCCCCCCCCCCCCGCAAAAGTAAATATTGGCCTGATTGGCTATCATGCACAGCTACACCAGATTTTGCACTTTCCAGTTTTAAAAAATCTCTCCCTTTCTGTCTTAAAGGGTTAGGGTCCTTTCACACGATCCGCTGTCTGGTGCGGTTCGTTTTCTGCTCAGCGGGGGATCGATCCGCCGATCCCCTCTGAGCAGGCAGGTGACAGCTCCGTCTCCGCACTGTGTGCATAGAGGGAGGTGTCAGAGCCCCGCTGCTCTCTATGGGGGAATCGGATGAGAATGGACCGCCTGTCTGTTCTCATCCGATCTGATCCGATCCCCCGGATGGATGGAAAAAAGGGTTTCCATCCATCCGGATTTCACGCACAGGATCGGATCGGATCGGATGGCAGCGGGTATCAGCGGACATGTCTACGCTGACATCCGCTGCCCCATAGGGATGCATGGAGGATGCGATCAGGTCCGCCTAAAGAACTGACAGGCAGATCTGATCGGATAGTTCGTGTGAAAAGGGCCTTAAAGTACAGTTACTGCCCTCCAACCCCCCCAGGTCATATTTGAAAGTTTTTTTTTTTTTTGGGGGGGAGGTCTTTTTCACTTCTGGACCGGAAGGATTTACCCCCTTAATGACCGGGCAATTTTTTGCGATTCAGCACTGCGTTACTTTACCTGACAATCGCACCGTCGTGTGAGGCTGTACCCAAATAAAATCGATGTTCTTTTTTTCCCACAAATAGAGCTTTCTTTTGGTGGTATTTGATCACCTGTACGATTTTTATGTTTTGTGCTATAAAAAAAAAACAGCGACAATTCTGAAAAAAAAACAATATTTTTGACTTTCTGCTATAAAACATTCCCAATAAAAAATTTTGAAAAATCTAAATTTTTCATCAATTTAGGCCAATATGTATTCTACTACATATTTTTGGTAAAAAAAAAATCCCAATAAGTGTATATTGATTGATTTGGGCAAAAGCATCTAGAGGAGAAAGATTTATGTCATTTTTATATTTTTTACTAGTAATGACGGCGATCAGCGTTTTTTAGCGGGACTGATAGGAGGGAGTTTCCATGCTCGTCAGAGTCATACAAATCTCTGTCCCAACTTGATATGTTTTTTCTATCTCGGGATGTCTTACACAAAGTAGATGAGGTGACTTATCTGTCGAGAGCACTCTCTGATCATTCCCTCCTGGAAATTCCAATCCGAGTGTCTAGGCCAAATGGTGGCCAGATATGGCGTATGAGTCCTTATTCGATGGTGGAGCCGATGGTTCTCTATACTTATACAGATTCTTTTTCCAAGTACTGGTTGGAGAATGTGCAGGGAGTGTCAGAACTAATTACTTGGGATGCCTTTAAGGCTGTAATGGGAGGGGCCGATATGAAAGTGGTCTCCAACCATAAGAAAGCCAACAAGGAACAGATCTCTACTTTAGCTGCTTGTTGTTGAAAAGAGCTGAGGATTACTATGTTGAGGATCCTTCCCCACTTCATTACCAATTATGGGAGGAGACACACAGAGCTTATGAATTGGCTATAGTGGCGAAAACTCAGAAGCGACTATTGTATCAACATCAGAGAGTTTTTGACACAGGGGACAAAAAATGAAATGTTTGCCTTTTTTAGCTAAGCTAACCCCAACACTATCTCTAACATCTATGATAGTTCTGCCATCCTCTATTCAATGCAGGAGAAAATTAGTGATGCTTTTCTACAGTTTTATTCGGACCTTTATAGATTCCAAGCTCACAATACTCCCCCTGAGCTTAATGAATTTGTAGACTCTATAACTTTTCATACATTATCCATAGAATGGTATCTAATGCATCAAGATGTCCTAATCCCAAGATTACATATGCTTTACTCTACTATCTTTAAACAAAAATGTCTCCCCCGTAGATGCGCAAAGCCTTAGTGGTATTGATCCCTAAATCCCCAATAAAGACCCCCTTTACTGCGAATCCTATAGACTGATCTCTTTTTTTAATACAATCCTAGCCACTCGCATAAACTTGGTGATCACAACGCTAATTATCCCAGATACAACTGGATTTATTCCAGGGAGATCCATGCAGATCAATATACGGCGATTATTCACTATCCTCCAGTTTCCTAATATTTTGTCTGTGCCCCCGACTGTGGGGACTCTTGATACACATAAAAGCCTTTGACTCTGTTGAATGGCCATTGGCCTTATCTTTTTTATATTTTGGAGAAATTTGGATTTTAAACGAATCTCCTTGCCTATTGTATGACCAACCCTTAGTCCGCCTTAGGATTATTGGCACTGTTTCTAAACCCTTTGCTATTCATTGGGGTACCAGGCAAGGCTGCCCACTTTCCCACTATTATTTGCACTCGCTATAGAACACCTGACCCATCTTCTTAGTTTTTCTGCAGATCTGCACGGGATGTGGATTGAGTCCTTAGAAGAACGTGTATCGTTATATGCAGACAATATGCTACTCTACCTTTCCAATCATCATATAACGATTCTCGTGGTGCTTCAACTCATTAATTTTCTGGATTCAAGGTGAATTGGACTAACTAAGTCCAGTGTGTTCTCTGTGGACCCTGCTCTTCCATTTGACCTTCTCTCAGACTGTCCTTTACAAGTCACTTCCTCATTTATATACATAGGAGTTATAGTGCAAATACCAATGTCTAAGTATATTACAAATAATCCTTTGCCCTGCATAGCATCCTTCAAAAGCAAAATGGTTACCTGGGTCTACGTGCCACTAACCCTATTGGATAGGGTTAATCTCTTTAAAATTGTGTTTTTGCCCAAAATTGCCCAGGAAATTGATTCCCTTTTGTCGTCTTCTGTGGTTCCCAAAAAAAAACACAGAATCTCCCTTGCAACGTTACAATTGCCTACGTCTCAGGGTGGATTGGCTTTACCAAATTTAAGGCTATATTATATTGCATCCCAATTGGTCTATATACACTGGTGGCTCTTCCCACAATTAAACAATGCAGCTACTGCAACTGATGCGGCATTGGTTTTCTCCTATGAGGCACTGTCTATTTGATTTACTATTAAAAACTATTCAGATTACAGAGGGTACAGGCATGTTAAAAGTCTTTTTAAGGTCTCTTGCACACTGCAGCTTAAAAAAAAGCTCAGTACAGCTTTTTTTTTTTTTTCTGAGCTAAAATACAGCCCATTCATTGTAATGTGTCTATGCCCACAGGCGCATAAATGAGCGCCGTGCATTCTTCAGTAAGAACAAAATAGAAAAATCTGCATTTTTGGACACCAATTTATGCCTAATGCGTGCAAATGCACGCAAATACGCACAATTGCGAACAAATGAATGCACTCATACTGTGATCGGAAAAATGCTAATGCAAATTTGTGCAAACGCATATTCGTAAAAATGCATGCGAATGCGCAAAAATGTACGCATTTCAATAAGACAAATACACCTGAAATTTATGGCTGAAAAGGGAGATGCTCAAACAAGAGTATCGTGTGTAAGAGGCCTAAAGATATATGAGCAATGCCTAAGGCCTCTTGCACACGATACTCCTGCTTGAGCATCTCGCAGTTTGAAAAAGCTCAGTACAGCTAAGTAGAGCTAAAATACAGCCCATTGATTGTAATGTGCCTATGCAAACAGGTGCGTAAACAAGCGCTGTGCATTCTTCAGTAAATACAAAATAGAAAAATCTGAATTTTTGGTCAGTATATTACACCTCAATGCGCACAAATATGCACGAATACGCGCAAATATGCTCAAATATGCACAAATACGCACAAATGCTCATTTACATACAGGACAGAACAACAACATGAGAAAAAGTTTTCATGCATTTACAGAATGTGCAAATGCATTTTCACGAAAATACCCGCAAATACAAACAAAACGTCTGGAAAAAGTAGATGCTCAAACAGGAGTATTGTGTGCAAGAGGCATAACTCTGGTTCCTGACGCTTTAGACCCCATCTCACCTAACTATCCTGTATGGTTTAATCCCACAATTCCTCTCCCTGATGCCGGCCTTTTGGTGTCAAAGGGATTGAGATATATACAATCGAAATCGAATACAATTGAAATACTGTATATACATCAATTATTTGATCTAGGCCAATTTAAGACTTTTTAACTAATACAACAAGAATTGGGAATCCCAAATTCATGGATATTTAGATATCTCCAATTAAAACATGCAGCTATAGCTTAACTGGGAGTTAGGGAGGTTCACTTCTAAAACTCTACCTTGGAAAAGCATTGTTACAGCTGGAGCATGTGGGGTTGGTTTCACCCTTTTATAGTATGTTGGTGCAATATAAATCGGCCAGATTGCAAATTTTGAAAGGCCATTTTCATCTCTCTGATGAAAATTGTGAAGAACTCCTTAGTACTTATTTTGTCACCACTATATCCGCTAGAGACAGAATGATAAAGTTATGTATCTTTCATAGAATTTATTATATTCCATTAGGGCTTTTCAATGTGTGCAAAAGGGATAGACCTATATGTCATACATTTTACAAAGAAATTAGTGATTTGCTCCATATGGTTTGTAACTGTGAAAAATTACGACCATTTTGGTCAAAAGTACCCATTTTATAGCTACTGATTTTAATTTTCCCAATGTCTGCAGTCCGAAATGGTGTATATTGGTGGTGCTGGAGGATACTGATTTTCGCTCACATCAAAAACAATTGCTGCGGTTTTTGCTGTTTTATGCCAGGAAAACAGTAATGTTGCAGTGGATATATTCTACAATAATCTCCCTCAATCAATGGAAGACCTTAATTAATCAGGTACTACCAATTTATAAGCTCATCTATTAGGCAAGGGGGTGCCCTAGCAAACTTGAGAAAATTTGGAGTCCATGGACTGAGCTTCCTAATACCTGTGTCCTGCCTGAAATGTGATCTGGATTGCAGACGTATGGGCAGAAGATGGGCTCACTATATTTCAGGGAGGCTCAGGAGCTCTTTATTCTATGGGTTACCTGTAAAGGGGTGCACTGCTCCTAAATTTTTAACGTGCAGTACTCTGTGTGCAAGTGCATAATTTTTTAAGTTTTGTTTGAATTATTTTTATGTTTTTTTGCTGATTTTCCCACCAGTTTGGGGAATATGTACAGATTTTGTATCTTTTACAATATATTTATTTTAGGATATCATTGATCCTCATATTGTCAGATTGAAGTGATGATATTGTACTATTGTTATAACTATATTATGCACTGTCTGCAAAATTTTTCTATTGTACTTTATGTGCTGAAAATTATAATAAAACACAGTTAAAAAAAAAAACTAAAAACAATAAACAGTAAAGGTTAACTTAATAAAACAACTTTTCTTTAACTTTTCTTTACCGTTTTTGAAGCCTAAATTTGCAGAATAATAACTATTCCAGTCTTTAATTTTAGAGTCTCTCAAAATGTGATAGACAATTACCTGTCTATTTAATATCTTTAGAGACCCTTCTTGTGCAGAATTGTGTGCCATGAGGTACTCAAGACTAATAGTCCACTAGTGTGTGGTAGCACCCGAAGCAGTCCATGATGCAGAGGCTTAGTTTTCCAGGACAGGTTGGAGGCTACTCCCACACTATACTGAGGAAGGCCTTTAACAAAGCCCGAGCCAGGAGCAGATCGTCTCTACTGTACCCATCTAGACAACCTCGTACACCTCAAACAGTTAAACTGATTACCAAATATTCAGCCCATCACCAACAATTACGTTCAGTGATTACTCGTCACTGGCATCTACTTACTGACCATCATATCCTAAGGAATTACATCAGGGACACTCCAGAACTGGTCTTTAGAAGGGCTACTTCACTTCGTGACCAATTGGTCCATAGCCATTATACCACTGATAGACCTCGCTCCTCAGGCACTAGGGGCACCTTCCCATGTCGGGAATGCCCACGTTGCCCTTGGGTTCTAGAAGGTTCAACATATCGACTCCCCAATGGGGAACTGTGGACACCCCGGGGCCACAGTGAATGTGGAACTAGGGGTGTCATTTACCTCATGATCTGCCAGTGTAGTTCATACTATGTTGGTAAAATAAGACGAGAACTGCGCCAGAGAATAGGAGACCATTTGTATTACTCCTCAGGGGGAAAATTAACAGCAGTTGGGCGCCATATTGGCCTACACCATAGATACCACCCCGAGGTGGTAAAATTTTTTGTCCTTGACGCCATACCTGAGGATCCACGTGGGGGCAATTGGGATCAAAAATTGCTCCAGCGTGAAACCCAGTGGATTGAAAGGTTGAATGCTACCATCCCCCCTGGCCTGAATGAAGTTGTCTCATACAAGCCTTTTCTCTGAATACTAATTGGTCCAGGGACCAGACTGAATTTTCTTTTTCCTTTTCTTTTCCTTTTTCTTTTTGATATTGTTGTTCCCCTTGTCTTCCTTCCTTTGTTTTTTCCTTTTTCTCCCTTCCCCCTCCCTATTTTTTCCTCTTCTTCCCTTCCCCGTTTTTCCCATTGTTGTATTGTCCCCTGATTGATGTCATAAACAAATTCCATGTTGATTTGTTCAATGAGTCCTTCTATACATCTGTTTTTCATTATGTACAGTGTTACAATGTCCAATATCGATATCCTGGTATTGAGATTAATTCAAATGTACATGTATGCCATATTTACATTTATATGTGTTCATATTAATATGATCTTATTGTATTGTGGGCTGTACTGTTGTAAAAACTTGCTTTATTGTTTGTAATATCTCCTGTTGTCACCCGGATGTGGGGCCTTGGGGATACAACGGCTGGATCCGGTCTCCCCGGCGGGTATGTGTCCCCCTTTGCCAGCGGTTATCCGCTGGTTCCGCCGGATATCCGGCGGAGTTCGATTGCGCTTGCGCACGCGCACGTAGGAGGGACTGGGCGCGTGACTCCAGGCGCCGCGGCCGCGGCGTCATGACGCCACGATCGCTTGGAGACACATAAGAGGCCGGCGCGGCCAACATGGCGGCGTCGGCGTCTTGTGCACCATGCGGAGAGGACGATAGGGAGGCAGCCCATCAGGTAACATCATATTGATACCGATCATGCTATCCTTATCTTCCCATTGTGGGATATCCCACTCACTATTTTGTGGCTACTTTTCTCTCCACAGGACTATCTTTCTTGTGAAGTACTTGGGATATCATTATACACCAATGGAATATTATTTGGTCATTTGGGCTCATTAAGAACAGGCCAACCTCAGGGGTCTCTCCTGTTTTTGACCCTGTCCAGGGGGCCCCTCCCCCCGGGTCTCTTTTCTGACCAGATTTCTAAATCGGTTCTAAAATTATCTTCTACATTTTACGGCATTTAAGTCCTCGCACCCTCTCCGCATGGCTATATTCATATGATATCTTTAAAAGGTGATTTTTTAATAGGAGTGGTCAATGTATATTCTTTTCCTTGCCCTGTCTCTCCTACTCTATACCCAGTTCTCCTTCCCCAACCCTTCCTTCTCCCCCTTCCCTTTCCCACCCTCACCTTCTCCTTTCCCTCCCTGTCGTTCCCCTCGCCTTTTTCTCCCTTTTCTTTTTCCCTTTTTCTTTCCTTCTTTATTACATTGATACCACTTAGAATACCATTGAACTCATGAACCTATAAACTTTTTATATATTTTTACAATAATGTTAAGGTCTCCCATACCCGCCGGTGAGACTCTGTGGTGATCCTGCCATCCCCATTTGGCCTACCTCGTCCTATGGTGACCGCAGGTAATTTAGATACTCCCCCCACCTCATTATGGGCTTCCATAGCTCTAATGTTTAAGTGAATATTTATATTAACCTTGCTGTGTACTCATTCCATTTTGTTCTATTTCATAGAATCGTTTTTAACTTATTACTGTTTCTCCTGAAGAAGCGGCTTAGTCCACGAAACATGTAGAGAACCAATCGTGGAGACACTCCAACTATACTCCACAGTCCAAGTTGTGATGAACGAATTTCAGTTAATTTTGATTGCATACTGATTTTGTTTTTGTGTTCCTCTTATTTTGTATGTCTGTGTAATTACCTTTTTATGAAATAAAGACTATTTTACTTATATGTGATGTTTATCTATAACTAATAGATACCGGTATCCAAAAATCCAGTCAAACCATCCCCTTCCCCCTCCCCTTATCCCATTGAGTACCTCTTCAATTGGGGAGTTTGAGGTCTCTCTTATTCCTTTTACCCCATTTTAGATATAGTCAACCATCTGGAAGCTGATACCCTATATCGTTTGACTATTTATAGGCTCTTCTCAATCAGGTTGGACAAATAAGCGGGTGTTATGTCTTATTCTGCGTCTCTATCAGTCTATCAGTGCCCATACAATGGACCGGACTGGAGTGGCTACAGAACAGGTACATTTAGTGATTTCTTTACAGGGCTAGATAGATTGGGTTTAGAATGTGGCTGAGAGCAGGTTTAGCATTAGATAGTTTTTGGCTTTAGGTGATTGTAGCTTTTTGGCTAAACTTCTACTTTGCCTGCTAGTGCTAGCAGAGATCAGGCCTGATCTTGCTAACACTGCAGTTTTGTGTACAATTCATCAGAGGTGGCAGTGATCGGAAAAATCATACTGACACTGCACTTGTTGAGGGGGGGGGGGGAGACTAAATGCAAGGGCTGGCAGTGATCGGAGATGATCATGCTAACACTGCATTTTTGGGGACACAATACTATTGGGGACTCTAGTATAGTTCTGATTGTGATCAAAATACTGATCCGTTCAGACACTATACTAGTAATGGCAGTGATCAGCGACAATGTGGGGGGCAGTCTGACACTAGCTGACGCTGGCAGGGAGGGGCACTTACTGACTCTGACGCTACAGTATCTGACATTGCTTGTAATACTAATACAGTGATCAGTGAATAATTAGTGTACACTGTAGTAATGACACTGGTGACAGGGCAATCAAAGGGTTAATGTGCCTAACAAGGGGTATGCAGGTGTTAATGTGCTGCTTCTACTCACACAGGTTATACTTTCTTTTCTAACTGAATGAAAAGGGCTCAGGGAGAGAAGGACTTGCCAGAACCTGTGTCTGTGTTTTGATTGGCTACAGCCGATCAGCAGGTTCACAGCCAAAATCATTGGCTGGTCCCTGCTGACAAACTTGTGTTGCAGCCAATGACAGCGCTCTGAACCTGGAAGACAGGCAGCTGATGAACAGCCTGTGCTGTCCGTCTGCAGTAAATCTACTGTGGGTGGGTGGTTGGGGGGACATAGTTAAATGCCAGCAATATGACAGCTCTCAGCAAGTTTAACCTGTTTGTAAACTAAGCAGCTGGGAATTCCATTCATCTGCTGCATACCAGACCCTTATGCTAGATGACGGTCTGATAGAGAAGTTACTACCTGTAACGGAACCGCGACACACACTGTGTTAGTGGGCTTCCGTCAGAATACCGCTTCTTCAGTCTTGAACACAGATATCAGATATTACAGCCGCCTTACATACAAAGCTAGCCGACACTTAGCTTGTATAGATCTGGAACCTTTATTGAACAGACCCACACACAATATACACTACACAGGAGGATATCCCCCCCTCCTGATCAGATTACCCCACCAGGTCAGGTGCCTGATTACATTATCCTATGCAGATGAAATTTAATTCAGAAATATAATTAACCTGAACTAATTACCTAGCCATCTGGACAGAAACAATAGGTGAATGGGAATCCACATGTAGACAATGTTATAATTAACGTAATTAACTCAGCACTGCAACAAGGCTAAAACAAAATATATTACACATTATCCTACGTATCAACACAGAAAACCTTATTAAACAGACAATAGCAGGAGACCACCAGTAACAGACTGTCCGTATCCTAGATTGAAGAACCTGGAATCCACATCCAAGCCCCGACCATTCTGAAGACACAGACTTCATGGCAACAGTCTTTAACAGTCTATGAGGCAAAGCTTGCACAATGTTCTATCGATCTGATACAGTAGAATTAATGTAGCCTAGATTTCTTAAGGGAAATTGTGGACGAATATCACTGTCCCATTTGAAGCAATCAAAACCACATTCTCATTGTCCACCAAGTAGTTGTCCATCATTTTCTCTGTCACCCTGCGCCCCTAAAAGACACAGGGTGACTTATACTTAAGAGGGGCCTAGGGAGCTGAGAGAGGGATTTCTCAACCTCTAAAAGGTAAGCTTGGTTCCACGGCCCCCCAACCAAAATTCCCCTACCCCCACCCAAAAAAATTGAATGGCAGTTCTCCCATAATTTACGCTATGCTCTTTAGGTCTGGTATAAATTTGAAGGGTTACCCGATGGAAAAAAAAAGCAGGAGGTTCTCAACAAATTCTATGCCAGAGTCTGGTATGGATTTCAAGGGGAACCCCAACCATAAATCAAGAAATGTAAAATCTACACCAGACCCTTCTTAACATGCTGCCAGGCAGCACCATTCCAAGCTACATGCCCCCAACAAGGGGAAGGGTATCTTGCCAGGGGGAACCCTTTGGCAAAGCACCTTGACCCCATGTTGATGAGGACAAAGGTTTCGCCTCCAAAACCCTGGCCTGATGGTTGTGGGGGTCTGTGAGTGGGGTGCGTATGGGAATCTGAAAGCCTCTTTAAAGAAAAGGGGCCCCCAGATACTTCCCCCCATGTGAATGAGTAAGGGTTACATAGTAGTGAAGTGAATACCTTAAAAGTCTGTTTATATCTATATTTCTGTACCCCCACAACTTTAAGCCTCAGTTTGTAAATATAATGTTTGTGGGGCACAGTGTTAAATGGTTTTTAAAAAAATCAAGGTAGGTCCGACCAACCTACTGCTCCCTTCCTCATAAAAAGCCAACAGATTGGTTTGACAAGAGTGCCCCTTCAAAAATTCATGTTGGTTGTTTCTAATACCATTTTCTTTCAAAAGATTATTTTATAGAGTCCTTATCATTCCCTGAATCATCTTACAAACTGTTGATTTTAATTTGACTGGTCTTTAGTATACATTAATATATTATTTTTATTAGTATTGGTATTATACAGAATTTATATAGCGCCAATGGTTTGCAAAGCACTTTACAACATCTGGATCCATTTAAATGCTGGTACCACTTTTGCTTTATGCGAATCTATTGGTACCATTCAAGTCAACAAAGTCCCTTTATAAATCAGTAATAATAATGGCCTGGCTATTACAGAGCTAAGCTCCCTGAGAACTTGTGAGTGTAGGCCGTCAGCTTGGCCTTTCTAGTCCATTTTTAACAACCGCAAGGGAATTTAGTCTATATCAGTATAATCATCAGTATTATATCTATTAAACCTTTCTTGTATGTGTAAACTAAAGAAAATAATGTTTTTTTTAAGCACTTTTGCCTTTATATATTCTTTGTGACTAATTGGTTTCTATACTTTCTTTCCTGACCCTCATACTGTTGATATATTTGTAGAATGTTTTTATGGTTGTCTCACTTTCTGTAACAATATGTATTTCATAGTTCATTGCTGCCTTTGGTCTCTTGCATTCCTTGTAAATATCAGATAGTGAATTTGTCCCTTACATTTTGTATTTTTATAACCATTTTTTTTTCTTTGATTCGTTTTTTAACCACTTGCCAACCTAGCTTGCTAGCTGGCTAGTTCTGGGACACCATCATATGTTCTAGGACGCCTGCTTGGGGCACGGGTGATCACAGATTGAGGTAAAGAGCCAATCAGCGGCTCTTTACCATGTGTCCAATCACAGCTGATCAGGGATGTAAACAGAAGCCAGCCAACAGCTCTTTTCTCCTATCCTCCTCACGATGACAGGAGAAGAGAGCTGATGACTGGCTTCTGTAAAAGGGACTCTGTGTCCCTTATCAGTGCAGTCCCAACAGTACCCTGTGCCCACTAGTGCTGCCAATCTGCACCCACCAGTGCTGCCAATCTTTGCCCACCACTGCTGCTGATCAGTGCCCACCACTGCTGCTAAGCAATGCCCATCAGTGCTGCCAATTAGTTCTCACCAGTGCCTCCTCAACAGTGTCACCTATCAGTGCCACCTATTAGTGCCCATCCGTGCCACCTACCAGTGCTCATCATTGCCACCTATCAGTGCCCATCAGTCCCACCTATCAGTGCCCATCAGTGCAGCCTCATCAGTGCCCACCAGTGCTGCCTCATCAGTGCCTATCAATGGCAATCAGTGCCGCCTCATCAGTGCCTATCAGTGCCCATCTGTGCAGCCTCATCAGAGCACATCAGTAAAGGAGAAAACTTACCTGTTTGCAAAATTGTATAACAAACTATGAAAACATTTTTTTCAATATTTTCGGTCTTTATTCATTTATTAAGCAAAAATTGGAAACCCAGTTGTGATTAAATATCACCAAAAGAAAGCTATATTTGTGTGAAAAACAAAATGATAAAAATGTCATTTGGGTACAGTGTTGCATGACCGCGGAATTGTCATTCATTGTGAAACAGCGCTGAAAGCTGAAAATTGGCCTGGGCAGGAAGGGGGTGAAAGTGCCCAGTAGGCCAGTGGTTAAGAATCGAGTTTAGGCACATCAATTTAGCTTTTGTTCTCTTATACCTATTACTCTATGGAATGCATATCCTTAAAACAATTCCATTTCTCCCCTGTGTTCCTTCTTGAGAATATTTGGTCCCATTTAGTATTGCCCATTAAGGTACACATATTTTCAGAAGGTAGCTAATTTTTTATTGTATAGTTAAGTATAGACAGATTCTTTTCAAGTTTTCTTGGAAATTTCATTTCAAACTGAATGCCCCCTTCACATGTCTTAGTTAACACATTCCTTTCAGCACTGAGCTAGTTAATAAGCGATCTAAAGTCCTCAGTTCAACCTAGCCTTCTAAAACAAATGTCAGCTCTCCCCCCAATAACTCCACAACCATTATCTCTTTTACAATCATTTCCCATAAAGTTCTGCTAGACACACCAGTTGCTTAAGCTTGTAAAAAAATGCCCCTCCATGCAGAATACAAGGTCCGGACCTGAAGAGCAGTCTTTTCCGGCTAAATGAAAACAACATGGCAATGTGTGAGACAGACATGTACTGAAAGGAAACCAGGAATTAGAGAGACTTTGAGAAGTAAGCACCTGCACCTTGCACAGCTATGGATACTGTTATCTGAACCTTCGCTTAGTCAAAACTGAGCCTCACAGCTATGAAAACTGATAGCCTGGCAGAGGTTTTGCTCCACAGCCAAAACCGGTTAGGCACAACAACAACTTGAAGTTAGACAGAAGCCCTCCTGTTTTAATTGCATAGGGACTAGTGTTGAGCGAACACGGACTGTATTATTCGTGTTCGTACCGAATAATTGGATTTTTTGTACCCGAACACGGACACGGACACTTTACTGTATGTTCGGGTAAAAATCCGTGTTCGGTCGTTTTATTTCCGGGTTTTGCATGCTTTGGCGCTCTTTTCATGGCGGGCTTTCAACAGCCAATCAACAATCGTTTAACTGGTGTGCCTTAAGCCATCCCAGCCATGCCTGCAAATGTCTCAGTAGCTGTGATTGGCCGTCTGAAGCATGTGACCAAGTCTTTATAAGTTCGAGGCAGCCGCAGCGGCGTCATTATGCTGCTTAGATTCAGGGACAGAGCACACATCAACGTGCTGGCTGCTGATTAGGGAAAGATAGGCAGGAAAAAACCATTTGTGTCCGGATAGAATTGAGGGACAGGTCGGAGTGTTTAGGCAGGGCGAGTTGTAGGCATTTTAGGGATAGAGTCTGCTGAATTATATAGGGTCAGTGTCTTCTACAAACTACAATCGATATTGCTGTGTGGGGGGTGGGGTCTGCACTCAATCCTGATCTACGATCTCTTCTCAATCCTGTTAGGGACAGAGTCTGCTGAATTTTAGGGAAACTGTGTTCTACAAACTACAATCGATATTGCTGTGTGGTGTGGGATTGGAGATAGGCAGGTGTCAGTGATCCACATCCATTTTTCTGTGTGTGAGCTGCAGTGAACACAATCTTTTTGGGCTGCAGTGAACACAATCTTTTTGGGCTGCAGTGAACACAATCTTTTTGGGCTGCAGTGAACACAATCTTTTTGGGGTGCAGTGAACAAAATCTTTTTGGGGTGCAGTGAACACAATCCTTTTTGGTGTGCAGTGAACACAATCTTTGTGGGGTGCAGTGAACAAAATCCTTTGTGGGGTGCAGTGAACACAATCTTTTTGGGGTGCAGTGAACAAAATCCTTTTTGGGGTGCAGTGAACAACATCCTTTTTGGGGTGCAGTGAACACAATCTTTTTGGGGTGCAGTGAACAAAATCCTTTGTGGGGTGCAGTGAACACAATCTTTTTGGGGTGCAGTGAACACAATCTTTTTGGGGTGGAGTGAACAACATCCTTTTTGGGGTGCAGTGAACAAAATCCTTTTTGGGGTGCAGTGAACAAAATCATTTTTGGGGTGCAGTGAACACAATCTTTTTGGGGTGCAGTGAACACAATCTTTGTGGGGTGCAGTGAACACAATCTTTTTGGGGTGGAGTGAACAACATCCTTTTTGGGGTGCAGTGAACAACATCCTTTTTGGGGTGCAGTGAACACAATCTTTTTGGGGTGCAGTGAACACAATCTTTGTGGGGTACAGTGAACAGAATCTTTGTGGGGTGCAGTGAACACAATCTTTGGGGGGTACAGTGAACACAATCTTTGTGAGGTGCAGTGAACACAATCTTTGTGGGGTGCAGTGAACACAATCATTGTGGGGTGCAGTGAACTCAATCTTTGTGGGGTACAGTGAACACAATCTCATACTGAAGGTTTGAGGGTGCTGCCTGTTCCATACTCCCCCTACTCCTCATCTAGCCTTTTAGGGGTACAAACAATAGTAATTGGGGCCTAGTGTGGTTGTGTACGTGTGATATACATACACTTTTTTGGGATCATATTTTCTATTCCGCTATTTAATCAAAAACCTTTGGGGATCAGTTAAATTGGGGGATAGTCTGTGTTGGTACGTGTGAGAGAGATCCACCTTTCCAAGTTGTTGGGGTTCATCTCATACTTCTGAAGGTTTGAGGGTGCTGCCTGTTCCATACTCCCCCTACTCCTAGCCTTTTAGGGGTACAAACAATAGTAATTGGGGCCTAGTGTGGTTGTGTACGTGTGATATACATACACTTTTTTGGGATCATATTTTCTATTCCGCTATTTAATCAAAAACCTCTGGGGATCAGTTAAATTGGGGGATAGTCTGTGTTGGTACGTGTGAGAGAGATCCACCTTTCCAAGTTGTTGGGGTTCATCTCATACTTCTGAAGGTTTGAGGGTGCTGCCTGTTCCATACTCCCCCTACTCCTAGCCTTTTAGGGGTACAAACAATAGTAATTGGGGCCTAGTGTGGTTGTGTACGTGTGATATACATACACTTTTTTGGGATCATATTTTCTATTCCGCTATTTAATCAAAAACCTTTGGGGATCAGTTAAATTGGGGGATAGTCTGTGTTGGTACGTGTGAGAGAGATCCACCTTTCCAAGTTGTTGGGGTTCATCTCATACTTCTGAAGGTTTGAGGGTGCTGCCTGTTCCATACTCCCCCTACTCCTAGCCTTTTAGGGGTACAAACAATAGTAATTGGGGCCTAGTGTGGTTGTGTACGTGTGATATACATACACTTTTTTGGGATCATATTTTCTATTCCGCTATTTAATCAAAAACCTCTGGGGATCAGTTAAATTGGGGGATAGTCTGTGTTGGTACGTGTGAGAGAGATCCACCTTTCCAAGTTGTTGGGGTTCATCTCATACTTCTGAAGGTTTGAGGGTGCTGCCTGTTCCATACTCCCCCTACTCCTAGCCTTTTAGGGGTACAAACAATAGTAATTGGGGCCTAGTGTGGTTGTGTACGTGTGATATACATACACTTTTTTGGGATCATATTTTCTATTCCGCTATTTAATCAAAAACCTTTGGGGATCAGTTAAATTGGGGGATAGTCTGTGTTGGTACGTGTGAGAGAGATCCACCTTTCCAAGTTGTTGGGGTTCATCTCATACTTCTGAAGGTTTGAGGGTGCTGCCTGTTCCATACTCCCCCTACTCCTAGCCTTTTAGGGGTACAAACAATAGTAATTGGGGCCTAGTGTGGTTGTGTACGTGTGATATACATACACTTTTTTGGGATCATATTTTCTATTCCGCTATTTAATCAAAAACCTTTGGGGATCAGTTAAATTGGGGGATAGTCTGTGTTGGTACGTGTGAGAGAGATCCACCTTTCCAAGTTGTTGGGGTTCATCTCATACTTCTGAAGGTTTGAGGGTGCTGCCTGTTCCATACTCCCCCTACTCCTAGCCTTTTAGGGGTACAAACAATAGTAATTGGGGCCTAGTGTGGTTGTGTACGTGTGATATACATACACTTTTTTGGGATCATATTTTCTATTCCGCTATTTAATCAAAAACCTTTGGGGATCAGTTAAATTGGGGGATAGTCTGTGTTGGTACGTGTGAGAGAGATCCACCTTTCCAAGTTGTTGGGGTTCATCTCATACTTCTGAAGGTTTGAGGGTGCTGCCTGTTCCATACTCCCCCTACTCCTAGCCTTTTAGGGGTACAAACAATAGTAATTGGGGCCTAGTGTGGTTGTGTACGTGTGATATACATACACTTTTTTGGGATCATATTTTCTATTCCGCTATTTAATCAAAAACCTTTGGGGATCAGTTAAATTGGGGGATAGTCTGTGTTGGTACGTGTGAGAGAGATCCACCTTTCCAAGTTGTTGGGGTTCATCTCATACTTCTGAAGGTTTGAGGGTGCTGCCTGTTCCATACTCCCCCTACTCCTAGCCTTTTAGGGGTACAAACAATAGTAATTGGGGCCTAGTGTGGTTGTGTACGTGTGATATACATACACTTTTTTGGGATCATATTTTCTATTCCGCTATTTAATCAAAAACCTTTGGGGATCAGTTAAATTGGGGGATAGTCTGTGTTGGTACGTGTGAGAGAGATCCACCTTTCCAAGTTGTTGGGGTTCATCTCATACTTCTGAAGGTTTGAGGGTGCTGCCTGTTCCATACTCCCCCTACTCCTAGCCTTTTAGGGGTACAAACAATAGTAATTGGGGCCTAGTGTGGTTGTGTACGTGTGATATACATACACTTTTTTGGGATCATATTTTCTATTCCGCTATTTAATCAAAAACCTTTGGGGATCAGTTAAATTGGGGGATAGTCTGTGTTGGTACGTGTGAGAGAGATCCACCTTTCCAAGTTGTTGGGGTTCATCTCATACTTCTGAAGGTTTGAGGGTGCTGCCTGTTCCATACCCCCCCTACTCCTCATCTAGCCTTTTAGGGGTACAAACAATAGTAATTGGGGCCTAGTGTGGTTGTGTACGTGCGAGATACATACACTTTTTTTGATCATATTTCCTATTCCGCTATTCAATAAAAACCTTTGAGGATCAATTGAATTGCGGGATAGTCTGTGTCGGTACGTGTGAGAGAGATCCACCTTTCCAAGTTGTTGGGGTTCATCTCATACTTCTGAAGGTTTGAGGGTGCTGCCTGTTCCATACTCCCCCTACTCCTAGCCTTTTAGGGGTACAAACAATAGTAATTGGGGCCTAGTGTGGTTGTGTACGTGTGATATACATACACTTTTTTTGGATCATATTTTCTATTCCGCTATTTAATCAAAAACCTTTGGGGATCAGTTAAATTGGGGGATAGTCTGTGTCGGTACGTGTGAGAGAGATCCACCTTTCCAAGTTGTTGGGGTTCATCTCATACTTCTGAAGGTTTGAGGGTGCTGCCTGTTCCATACCCCCCCTACTCCTCATCTAGCCTTTTAGGGGTACAAACAATAGTAATTGGGGCCTAGTGTGGTTGTGTACGTGCGAGATACATACACTTTTTTTGATCATATTTCCTATTCCGCTATTCAATAAAAACCTTTGAGGATCAATTGAATTGCGGGATAGTCTGTGTCGGTACGTGTGAGAGAGATCCACCTTTCCAAGTTGTTGGGGTTCATCTCATACTTCTGAAGGTTTGAGGGTGCTGCCTGTTCCATACTCCCCCTACTCCTCATCTAGCCTTTTAGGGGTACAAACAATAGTAATTGGGGCCCAGTGTGGTTGTGTACGTGTGATATACATACACTTTTTTTGGATCATATTTTCTATTCCGCTATTTAATTTAACTGGGCCTCCATGCGAGACCTGTGTGCCTTGTTGCGCTGTTTTGAGTACTCCACCAACATGGCCAGTGGCAATGACGCCGTTCTCAGCTTAACTATCCCACTTCTATGCCTCCTTGAAAAAACAATTCGGGCGATGATGGAAGAGGATGTGGCACAGGATGAGGAGGAGGAGGAGGATGAAGAGGTAACATTTCCAAGGCTTTCAGGGCAGTCATTCGCAAGGGGCTCCGAGGGTGGGTTCCTGCACACGCAAACGCCAGGGACGCAATTGTCCAGCAGGGGCACAGTTCTGGAGGATGAGGAGGATGAGGAGGAGGAGGAGCTGGAGGAGGAGATGGAACCATGTTCACAGCAGGGTGGCACCCAGGCCAGCTCATGGCCATCACTGGTGCGTGGCTGGGGGGATACAGAGGACACGGACGATACACCTCCCACAGAGGACAGCCTTTTCGTTGCCTCTGGGCAGCCTGGCACACATGAGCGATTACATGCTGCAGTGTCTCCACAACGACCGCCGAGTTGCCCACATTCTAACTTGTGCTGATTACTGGGTGGCCACGCTGCTGGATCCCCGTTACAAGGACAACGTACCGTCCTTAATTCACTCACTGGAGCGCGATCGCAAGATGCGCGAGTACAAGCGCACGCTGGTAGACGCCATGCTGCTGGCATTCCCATCTGACAGCGGGGCCACAGTGGAAGCACAAGGCAGAGGAGGAGGAGGAGGAGGTCGCCAACGCAACCAGGGCACCGCCAGCACCTCAGAAGGCAGGGTTAGCATGGCCGAAATGTGGAAAAGCTTTGTCAGCACGCCACAACAAACAGCAGCACCAGCAGCTCAGATGGAACGTCTTAGCAGGAGGCAGCATTTTACCAACATGGTGGAGCAGTATGTGTGCACACGCCTACATGTAGTGAATGACGGGTCTGCCCCCTTCAACTTCTGGGTCTCCAAATTGGGCACATGGCTTGAGCTTGCCCTTTACGCCTTGGAGGTGCTGGCGTGCCCTGCAGCCAGTGTATTATCTGAACGGGTATTTAGCACGGCTGGGGGCGTTATAACAGACAAGCGCAGCCGCCTGTCCAGAGACAATGTGGACAAGCTCACGTTCATTAAAATGAACCAGGCATGGATCCCACGGGACTTTTCCCTACCTTATGCAGAATAGCAATGGATACCGACCTTACCCACCCATTGTTCCATTTTTGCTCTTTCTCACTCTTTTGGGGTGTACCCTCATTTAAAATTTTTGAAAAGAAGCAGTGTTGGCTACCTCGTCCTCCTCCTCAGGGCCAGATTAATGTAGGGGCTATTGGAGCTGCAGCTCCAGGCCCCTACCTTTTATATAGGCCCCGGGTTGGCCATATTCACTGTTACCGCTCTTCTGTCACTTGTAAACACAGAAGTCTGGCTTCTATGCTCGCTTCCCCAGGCAGCACCCTCAGAACCTCCCCACACAGCGTGAAGGCCGGACAAGGAGGGACAGTTGGCGATGCATGGATGTGTTTATGGGCTTCAGAGACAGCATCCCATGTTGAATTAGGCATGCATGGCTGCACCCTTCCTCCTCTGGGTGCATGGCAAGGCACGGCCCTTAAGGCCCTTCAAAATCCTC
The DNA here is from genome assembly GCF_965119305.1 of Pelophylax lessonae. Classification (NCBI taxonomy): domain Eukaryota; kingdom Metazoa; phylum Chordata; class Amphibia; order Anura; family Ranidae; genus Pelophylax; species Pelophylax lessonae. Next base: position 128,340,887 of record NC_138778.1, on the reverse strand, counting down.
AGCACCAAGCCCATGATGCTGTTAATCCGGCCCTGGTCCTCCTCCACCGCCGCTTCCACCTACACCGCCCATAGGTGTGCGCAGCCTATTGCATTAAGGTGTGCACCCCAAAGTTGAAATACACATGCATGTGTTTGCCAGCAGGGAGAGTAATGTATCGGGGCCATGTACCTGTAGGCAAGGAGAAATAGAGCAGAGCAGGTCCCAGGGAGATCTTTCCCATCTCCTCACTGGCAATGCTATGTGCCCTAGGTGATTAGGGTGTGCCCAGGCACACCCAGCACACCCTGTGCGCACGCCTATGTCACCGCTAGGCTTGTGACGGTATCAGATTTTCATGCTGCGATTAATTGATTAAGGTTTTGCCACGGTATACGGTATTATCACGGTATTCTATTATTAAATTTAAATTATTAAATTTCCACCTCACTTCAATTTCATTGCTGAATTTAGGGGCTTTGGTTCACTTATGCACATTATTATATAGTCAGTCAGTACAGACTCTGTGAACCAGGCCTAAAATAGGTCATCAAGCAGTGTCTGGCCTAACTGGTGATAACTGGTTCTGGCGCTCGGCTCCGATCCGATGGCCTGGTCATTAAGAGGGCAAATCCTTGTGGTCAAGAAGTGGTTAAACCTGAAGGAGGTGTTGTTTATAAATTACTTTACTATTGCTTTAGGCCTGGTTCACATGTATGCGGGTTGGTGGTTCACATTTGCACAGGCATAGCAGCCCATTGATTTGAATGGGCTGCTATGCCCTCATTTTCCGCAGAAAAAAGGTGCATGCAGCATTTTTTTAAAATTCAGTGGCCTTGAAATCCATCCTGCTTTTGCACCATGCGACTAACCTGCAGTTCCTGCTCTGGCAAGCTTTCTGCATTTTTTGTATACGTGGGCACGGCATTTAAAAATAAACAGTTTGCGTGTGCAGCAACGGCAGGTAAGTCGCATGGTGCAAAAGAAGGATGGATTTCATGGCCACTGCATTTTTTTAAATTCTGCATGCACCTTTTTTCAGCTGAAAACGCAGGCATAGCAGCTCAAGCCCATTCACATCAATGGGCTGCTATGCCTGTGCAAATGTGGGCCCCCAACCCGCATACATGTGAACCAGGCCTAAAGCAATAGTAAAGTCATTAATTGGTTAAACCTGCAGGAGGACCGGTGTTTTTATCTATTAATGACTTTACTATTGCTTTAGGCCTGGTTCACATGTATGCGGGTTGGGGGCCCACATTTGCACAGGCATAGCAGCCCATTGATGTGAATGGGCTTGAGCTGCTATGCCTGCGTTTTCAGCTGAAAAAAGGTGCATGCAGAATTTAAAAAAATGCAGTGGCCATGAAATCCATCCTTCTTTTGCACCATGCGACTTACCTGCCGTTGCTGCACACGCAAACTGTTTATTTTTAAATGCCGTGCCCACGTATACAAAAAATGCAGAAAGCTTGCCAGAGCAGGAACTGCAGGTTAGTCGCATGGTGCAAAAGCAGGATGGATTTCAAGGCCACTGAATTTAAAAAAAATGCTGCATGCACCTTTTTTCTGCGGAAAATGAGGGCATAGCAGCCCGTTCAAATCAATGGGCTGCTATGCCTGTGCAAATGTGGGCCGCCAACCCGCATACATGTGAACCGCCAACCCGCATACATGTGAACCACCAACCCGCATACATGTGAACCAGGCCTAAAGCAATAGTAAAGTCATTAATAGATAAAAACACCGGTCCTCCTGCAGGTTTAACCACTTCTGGATCGCAAGGATTTGCCCCTTTAAAGACCAGGCCATCGGATCAGAGCGCCAGGACCAGTCATCACCAGGTAGGCCAGACACTGCTTGATGGCTATATAATAATGTAATGTGGGCTGCTAGGCGTGTGTGTGTGTATATATATATTTATTAGAGCTGCACGATTCTGGCCAAAATGAGAATCACGATTTTTTAGCTTGGAATAAAGATCACGATTCTCTCACGATTCTCTGTGTAACAAAAAAAAAAAAAATTGGGATAACTTTACTGTTACGTTTTTTTTTTTTTTTTTATTCATTAAAGTCTAATCATTGCGTTTGAAAGACTGCTGCGCAAATACAGTGTGACATAAAATATTACAACAATCGCCATTTTATTCTGTAGGGTCTCTGCTAAAAAAATATATAAAATGTTTGGGGGTTCTAAGTACTTTTCTAGCAAAAAAAAAACTGATTTTAACTTGCAAACAGCAAGTGTCAGAAAAAGATCCAGTCTTTAAGAGGTTAAACTTCCTTTCTCCCTGGCAGAGGGAAGGAAAAGATACAAATGTAATCATTTTTGTTTATAGTTAGGAGACTTAATGCTGAAAGGTGTTAGCTGAGTGAGTGAATGAGTCATCCAGCTCACTGAAATGTATCAATTCACAAGTCAGGCAGACTTGACAGAGAAACTCGGTATTTTAAAAATGCCACAATAACAATACCGTGGCTATGCAATACCGCGATATATCGAATTACCGAAAACCGGCATATGTCTAGTCACCGCCACATCCACCACCACCTCAACCTCCCTCCTACTCCATATGGGCCTCGTCCTTCAGAGATGAAGAAGAACATTGTTTTATTTTTCTGTTTTTTTTTGTTGTTTTAAGTTATTTCCCTATCCACATTTGTTTGCAGAGCACTTGCCATGCTCTTAATTACGTTTTGCTGCCATTTGCAGCACTCTAGCCCTTTCCTTTGGTGTTTTAGAGCCATTTTAGTGCCTTAAAGTTCGGGTCCCCATTGACTTCAATGGGGTTCGGTGTCCGGGAAAAGTTCGGTAAAAGTCCGGGACACGGACCCGGACTTTTTTTTAAAGTTCGGCCGAACCCGTCGAACACGGACATCTAGGTGTTCGCTCAACCCTAATAGGGACGCATCAATTTACTATCTTTTCCTGTAGCTGTGTAAATGTCATAGGAAGACATTTAGCCATATAAGGTGAGTAAGTAGCTATTAACAAGAGGAAACAAAAGCATCACCAAGAGGCCAATGAACTGGCAAAATCTTTCCGGCATTTGACTTGACCTAAACTTCTTTTATGTCTACTGTGTTATTCTGTTATTAGTGGTGTTGTTTCTAACTATTTTTCCACAAAACTACTAAATTTACAACTTATTATCATATAGTCACTTTTAGGCATGAAGTTTAGGTTCGCTGCTACCATGGATTAGGGGCAAATTTGGCAACTTTGAAACGTGCAAATTTATGTGCAGATATTTTTAAACCATAATGCACGGTATGGCCTTTGAACTACAGCTAGCAGGCTTAGAAGTGTCAATAAGGGGCTCCTCATTATATAAAAAAAAAAATGGGGATGGGGGGGGGGGGTCACACAGTCATAGTGTTAGTGAATCATAAGCTGTTATAGAGAAAGCCTAAGGAAAGCTGACAAACTGCATAGCGAGGGATTAGAACAACTTTTAGCTGCTGTCTTGTCCATATCAAACATTTTTTTTTGCTAAAATGCTTCCCTTTTTTTTGCTAAAAAGCTTCCCTTAAAATAAAGGTCTCAGGGGTTGGTATTTTTGGATATTCATTGAATTTGGGGGTGTATGTTAGGGCTATTACTTTAGGTTTAACTGCTTTTACTTGTCTTGGGCCATTAACACCTCTAGTCTAGTTAAGAAGGCTCACCAGCGTCTCTTTTTTTTTGAGGACACTTAAGAAAAAGAATTTTTCCTTGGATATACTGGTGAACTTTTACCGCTGTGCAATAGTGAGTATCCTGACCAGCTGTGTTACGGTCTGGTATGGGAACTGCTCTGTGGCAGAGCGTAAGGCACTGCAGCGGGTAGTGAAAACTGCCCAGCGTATTATAGGGACTTCACTTCCAGCTATAGAGGATATTCAAAAGAGATGCTGCTTACGCCGGGCTCGCAGCATTCTTAGGGATTCCTCTCATCCGGCCCATAGTCTGTTTACTCTTTTGCCCTCTGGTAGGCGTTTTAGTTGCTTCCGGACCAGGACCAGTCGACTGAAGAACAGTTTTTTCCCAGAGCTGTTTCTTTGGTTAATTTTGTTACTCATTGAGATATTATAATATCTCTTTACTTTTATTATAGTATATATTTACTCTTAAATTACTATTTATAGCTAATATTCTTATTTTTATTAAGTTTGCTAATTGTGTAAAATTGTATATCCTGTACCTGCTGGTTGCATTTTGGTTAGACCTAAACTGCATTTCGTTGCCCTGTATTCGTACATGTGTGATGACAATAAAGTTGAATCTAATCTAATCTAATCTTTTTTTCTTTTTCTTCTGCTACACGGCTTTTGTTTTAGGGCTGACATTGTATTGAGGGAGGGCAATTATTTTATTTATTTTTTAATTGTATGTGTAGCATTGCCCCCTTGGGGGTTGCTTGTAATTGTATGTTCTTCTGTGCCGCTTTGACCCTGTGAATCGTCCAGGCCTCTTGACTAGTTTCAGACATGTTGTGTATACCTTTAAATGCCACACTGACACAATGCAAATAGGTTTCAAGTCTTTAGCTTGGCTGTACTCAAGAAGAAGGCTTGAAAAGAGTATTAATCAACTAGGCCCTGGATAGACAGCCAGGGCTCAGTTGAAATAACAGTAAAGAACAGTTATTAACTAGTTATAAATACACCAAATATACACAGTATCTTACAGTAAGTGAATGAATCTCTCAGAAAGCTATACATTTCCATTAGAAACACTCTTACCAAAAGGAACCCCAAGCTGGCCTATAGTACCTGTATCCTAATGAGAGATGAGGTAATCTAGATACCAGTAATGTGTCCCCTTTAAAAGCAATGATATAGCAATGTTCATTATGCAAGGCCTTGCTAGTATCTTCATCGGCAGTTGGAGCTCAAAGAACAAATGATTCCCCAGTGTAGCACAGTGTGAAACAGGCAATACAGGATAGCTGGTTCTAAAAAATGATGATCCACTAACTGATTCAAGTGTAGAATGTCTGTGTTCAGTGTTTAGGAGAAACTGTAGCAACTGGTAACTGGACTCTGAGCAGGTGCTCTCTCACCAACCCTGATGTCCCTCCTATGAATTCTGGAAGAACAGGCAATGGTAACTCTCCACGCTGTGAGACACTGAGATGGCTGTGCTCTGCCGTTTCAGTAAGTTCTGCCGACTCCACTTAATCAGCGATGCTGCAGGAATGTCCGCGATGTAGCGATTGTCATCTGTCCTGCCTTGGCTGAGTCTGAAGACAGCTGAATGGCGTGCAGTAGGCCACAGTGCTCTTTCTCTGTGGCAGACCAATGCAAACACAATGGATCCTGGGAAGCAAGAGAGTGTGGGCCAGTTCAGCAGATCCCTTTATAGTCTCTTGCACAATTCTGTCCTGGAGCGAATGGCCTGTTGGGAGTTCTATTTCCTAAACAGTTCAGCAGTGCAGTAATATCCTTTTAGAAGACTATAGTTCCCACAATACTTTTTTTCAGTCTCAGGAGTATGATGCATGAAATCCGAGACCAACACTAGGGGAGCATAGAGAAAGTCTGTAAGAGCAGAGAATAAGTCTGCAGTGTCAGATAATGGTAGTCTGCTCCCAGCTTCATATGTTTATAGGGTTTTTTCTGGTTTGGGGTGCTCAAAGCGGAGCTGACCATCTGATTTTGGAACTGCCTTTTCTTTGAAGCACATTCAAAAGAAAACAATTATAAGGACAAGCACATTGTGCACCTAAACCATTTTACATTATATCACTCAAATTCACCACTAAGGACGACATTTAAGTTTGTGGCCATGCAAGTTTTGCCTTGAACTCTTGCTGTTCGCAGTTTACAGACCAGGGGAATAAATGGCCAGATTTGGCCATGTCCTCCCACCTAAACCTCCATCTGCTTCTACAGCAGTAAGTCATTTGTTTAGTAGCAGTAATACTACCACCACTAAATGACAGCTTCTCCCTATGCAGGCCACAAGTATCATTGGTTTCTATGGTGCAAGTAGTCACACAGCATCATTGGTTGCTGGGATGCAGGCGGCTACCAGTATCCTAGCAATCAAGGATTTCACTGCCCACTGGTTTGTTTGAATTGTAAATAAGCCAGCGAGCATTCTGGGTGATGTCATTGACTAATTATGGTCAATTCCACATTTGGTCAATTATGTCAGGTAGCATGGTCAGTAAGCTGTCAGCTGCAGTGAGAATCCATCAGGAGAGGATTGTCATGTGTGAATTTGTCATAAGGTTCATGGGAACCCTATGGCCTAGCGGGGATCAAGGCTGAAACTGCCACGTATCTTCACACAGCAGGATCTTCTGCTCTTATCTGGGTATCCTCCCCGTATTGCGGCCTGGTATTGTTTAGGAGGGTGGGGAGCACATTCTCTACAATTGTTGCAAAAGCCATATTGTCATTTAATGTTATTAAAACTAAAAAGTTATTCAATCTGCAGTGCTGTAATTTTCTGAGAGTGGTTCACAGGGACCCTCAAATGTCCATTAAATAAAATATATATATCAGTGCTTTCATTTCTGGCAGAATGGCTATTGGTATCGGTTACCTGGACACTGACAGTGGGGGTTTATTCACGCTTATGCATTGCAGTAATGTTACATGAGTTGGTGTAATGGATTAAATTCATTCTGTAACTTCAATAAAGTTTTTATTGAAATATAAAAAAAGAGTATACAGTATTCTGAATGGCACTCCAACTCAACTTGCTGACGCGTGTGCTTTGCAGAGCAGTGCACCATGTGGAAACGCACTAATGCAAATTGCAATGCACTCCATGAAATGGTACATGTACCTTTTGTTGGCGCGTCTGGTCTGATCACCGATGAGCAGGCAGATGACAGGTCTGCTTCTGCTCTGCTATGTAGAGCGGATGCGGACACTGCCCACTCTCATTTATGGGGCAATCCGATCTGGTTTTTGCAGACAGGATCGGATTGGATAGCAGTGGGTGTCAGCGAACATGTGTCTGCTGACATCTACCACTCCATAAAAGAGACTAGAGGGTCCGATTACCCTTGTGGGGCCTAAATGGTGGCTTCACAGAACATATATTCAGTATAAGGTAGTATATTCCCAGTCAGTGTATAGGTACATTCTGTCAAAAATAAGATCTCTGAAGACAATAGTAAAAAGATAAGACTATATGTAGACAGGTAGCAATATCAGGAATGTAGCAAGTGTACCAAGGTTTGGGGACTCTTCTGATCAGATCATGTGAATATCAACCTGATTTTAAGGGAGGGTCCCTTAAATGTCCATGTAAAGCTACTTGTAACTGAGGGGGAAGTCTGGTGCGAGGCGTCTAACTAGGGCTGAGCATATCAGTTTTTAAGGAGGAAGTAAAAAAGGAAAGAAACACAAAAAAAAAAAAAAACAGGGGGGGGGGGGGTAAGGGAGACTGAGGTAAAATGTAGAATCTCTCCTGGGGAGAAGAAAGCAACGGTGGGCTGAAAGCAACACAATTCTCCGGTACATGGCAAGGGCTATGCGTATTGGAGGAAATCATCAGAGAAGCAGAAAAGGTCCCAGTAGAACCACCTGGTCTTATGTTCCTCTGATTTGTCCTGAACAGCAGCAGTCAGGTCCTCCATTGGTTCAATATAATTAACTTTTGCGATCCATTGGGCAACCATAGGTGCAGACTGTTTCCACTGGCAAGCTATACATGCCCGAGCAGCGTTAAGGAGATGTTTGAGAAGAGATTTGTAATATTGGAGTAGGAGTAAGGGTAAAGTGGAACTACACTGCATTTGAGCACCACAAACCAAAAACACGATTTAATTACTCTTTTAATATTCAAAGAAAACTTCCCCATCCATCCATGTCTCCATGCTTTTTTTGCTGAGAAATCACTTTGAAAAACACCCCTACCATTTCTGGCCATAGCCATCTTGAGTAAGGGCAGATTATTCATGTAATATTTACTTTCTGAAATCCATCTAACCTGAGCTCAGGCATCCAGGCAGGGGGGTGTTCTTATCTGAAAAAACCCCGCCTCCTCTCTTGATGATTGTTGGGATGTATGACATCATTTGCCTAGGCATGGACACCAGGAAGTAACTGAAGAAATGGAAAAAAGGGTTAAAACAAGTACATTTGATATACTTTCCTATGTATTTTCTAATGCTAGCAGGATAAGGATTAAAAAGAGTCAATGTTAATTTAGAGAGTGATGTTCCATTTTAAGTAGGACTGCAACTGGGTCATCACAAAATTTATAGGTGAGTTGAAATACTGGTGGCCAAAAAGATTGAAGCTTGAGGCATTCCAAAATGTAATCCAATGTAAAATGGTGGCCTGGTGTTGTTTGCAGCGCCAACAGTAATCAGATTGTTTGGGGAATAGCCTTGGCTAGAACAGACTGGGTCCTGTACCAGCGCATGATCAGTTTGTAGGTAGGTGGTTTCTTACTACGAAGGGAGGACTTTTGGTTGCTGTTACTTTTTAACCATGCACATCCGGGGAGAGAGATCTGGGGAAGAGGAGGGCTGGTGTCCTTACAATACACTTGACAACAGCAGTATACACCAGTACTGTTGTGTATGACAACAACCAAGTGGATTGAATTCTGGTGAATATTAGTCTTAGTGTGAACACATTATAAACAGAGAAGTGTTTTCATTATTTCGTTTCATAGTCAGATGGACCTAAGTTGGTTCTGGAGAGTGGATTCATGCAAAAAAAGCATTGAGCACTTCTGATCCCTGGGCCAGTCTTCACAGCAATCCTTCTCTTTTAGGCCCCATTCACACTTATGCAACTTTTCATGCGACTTTGGAACCCCATGTTTCCCTATGAGTATCATTTATATCTGTGTGACTTCAAGTTGCAGTGACTTTACGGTAGTTCCTGCACTACTTTGGTCTGACTTTCATGCGACTTGAGGTCCAAAGACCTCAAAATAATCCTCAAAAGTCGCAACAAAGTCGATGCTGCATTTTGATGTGACTTTGGATGAGTGTGCCTTTACAGAAATAAAAAATATGCGTAAGGTTTCTTTTTTTTCTAAATTCCAAATTTTCTGAACAATTGTAATTCGAATTAGTCAAAAATTGATCGACCGATTCAAATTCTGTGTAAAAAAATGGCTGATTGTTAAGGAGCCAAAAAGAATGCCAGCAATAAAAAAAAAAAACAGCGTGGGTCCCCCTCAAAATCCATATCAGACCCTTATCCGAGCATGCAGCCTGACAGGTCAGGAAAGGGGGGGACGAGTGAGTGCCCCCCCCTCCTGAACCATACCAGGCCACATGCCCTCAACATGGGGGGATGTTTTGGGGCAGGGGGGCTCTGCACCCCAAAGCACTTTGTCCCCATGTTGATGGGGACAAGTGCCTTTTTCCCCACAACACTGGGTGGTGGCTGTGGGGGTCTGTGGGCAGGGAGCTTATTGGAATCTGGAAGCCCCGTTTAACAAGGGGGCCCCCAGATCCCACCCCACCTATATGAATTAGTATGGGGTGCATAGTACCCATTCATCAAAAAAGTGTAAAAGTGAATAAAAACAGTACACCAGATTTAAACAATTCCTTTATTAAAAAATGAAAAATAAAAAAAATGTCCGACCCCAACAAAGACTCCTGCCGACTGCTGGCATGCTGAGTGGGTGATGTCACAAGGGGGAGGTGCAACCCGGCGATGTCACAGGGTGGCCCTGCCTCTTATGTATTTATGAGCTGTCACAAGGCAGAGCAGGCAGTCTGCAGGAGCATTTGTTGGGGCATGAGGTTTTTTTTTTTCTTTTTTTCGGGTCGGTGGCATGATTGACGTTGGATCTACTTCTGGGGACATTTTTTTTTTTTTAATACAGTAATTGTCAAAAACAGCTGTAAATGTAAATGGGTAGGGGTACTATGTACACCATTCTCATTCACATGGGGGGGGGGGCAGGATCTGGGGCCCCTTGTTAAAGGGGGCTTCCTGATTCTGATAAGCCCCCCACCCCCCGATCCCCACAACCATCTCCTAGGATTGTGGGAAAGAGGCCCTTGTCTCCATCAACATGGGGACAAGGTTCTTTGGGTGGGGCCCCCCTTCCCCAAAGTACCCCCCCATGTTGAGGGCATGTGGCCTGGTATGGGTCGGGGGGATGTTTGTGCATCCCCCCTTTCCTGACCTGTCGGGCTGCATGCTCAGATAAGGGTCTGTTACGGATTTTGGAGGGGACCCAATGTGGGTTTCTTTTGGTGGAGGGTTCCCCTTAAACACCATACCAGACCCAGAGGGCCTGGTATGCATGGGGGGAAGAGGTTAATGACTGATTCACTTGTCAGAAAAGTGAAGACAAGCTACATTACATTACATTTTTAAAGAGAAGAAAGGGCGCCGCTCACCAAACCAATGCATTAGTATGTAGATGAATGTGGCCTGAGCCAGCGTCGCTCCAAGCACACCCTCCTGACATGTTTTGCCCCACTCATCGGTGCTTGGACCTGTGTGACCAAGCTCCGATGAGCGGGCCGAAACATGTCAGGGGGATGTGGTTCGAGCAAAGCTGGCTAAGGCTTCATTCATCTACATACTAATGCACTGGTTTGGTGAGTGGCACCCTTTCTTCTCTTTTATAATGCTCTTACACCTCTGAATGGTGCACTTATGCCTGCTTCCTTCACTGCAACCGGTAGGGAGATCTCTGTCTCAGTCTAGAGTGGCAATGCAAGTTTCATTTGGATCCGCTTTAAGTTTAGTTGCAAAATAAAGTCTCAGAAAGGAAAATATGGAATAGGCAGCTGTGTTTTAAAAATGTAAGCCACTGATCTGTATCCATATTTGCAGTGACTGAGAAAAATTCACTTTCTTTTTCAACTTAGTTCTTAGGACATTGACACTTTTTACGGTACTGATTACTGTAAGAGCGGTTTAAAAATGATGCTATCATACAATATGAAAGACAATCCACTTAAAGCAAACAGATAGAATTACAGTTGATCCATTTCTGTATTAAAATAAGTAACACTTGAATTTCATATTACACTAGGGTTTGCTGAGTTGTTAAAGTATATCAGTCATTGAGCTCAGCCGATTTAAGTACTGTCCATGGAAAAGCAATGATGTAAACCTTGGTACAGTTGGTATAGCCTTTATCAGTGATCTAGTAGCTAACATATGTATGCTTAAAGAAAAAATATCACTAAAGTAAAACTAAACATACAGAATTCACTCTGGGTTTCAGCACTATTTTATTCCATGTGGTTTTGATTTGAACAATATTTTTGTAATAATATATTATAGCATTGTTGGCTGGGACTAGAGGAAGAAATAAGGAACATGGCAATTAACTGCTATAAACATATATGGATTCCAATGTAAGCCACAAAACAATTTCTTACCCTAATTAGCCTAAACCAGTCATTCCTTGAGTAGCCTTCATTTGGGAGCACTCCATAAACTAGGTATACTTGCAGCCAATAATGACTATACAAATGGAGAGATCACTAAAAACAAATACCATAGGGGTAGCATTATTGATTTGGAGTGAAGCAACAAGACATCATTGTAGAACCCTCCTAGGTCAGGTGCTAGAAGCGAGGGCCAGTTCATACCGCATGCACACAAGGAAAGTAGGTTATATGGTTTCCAATGATATAGTTCACACCAGTGCGGTCAGTTAGAGGGCTTTCCAGTTCCAGAAAACAAAGTAGAACATGCTGCATTTTTCATGCACTGGACTGTACTGGAATGTGGTAAAAACGCATAGAAAAAGACCCCAGAATGCACTGGAATGCATCAAAAATGCACCAGACCCCAGTACTGGAAAAAAAGAGAGAATAAAACAACCTGAAATGCATCCAGAAACACATTAAAAACGTGTTAAAAATGTGCATGCAGAAACGCATTTGGAACGCATCTGGAGTGCGTTTTTGTGGTGTGAACCAGCCCCAAGGCAAATTTAATATTTGGCTCCGCTGTTAGAAGTGCAGACTTGACTGTGTTTAGCCTATTCTGAGTTCTGCAGCTGCAGGCTTGTCTGTCTCCCCTGTCTTTCCAGAATCTTCTGGAAACATATTGAGAGGAGGGGACAGAGTCTGGGCTGGCCCTGGATACAGCTTCAACCAATCCCTGGTTAAGAAGAATGGCCAGCAGGGAGCTAAGAGCAGAGAGTAGCAAGGTCCTTTTGCCTGCTGAGAGTGACTTAGCCTGAAAATGCTGTTATGCCTTCCAAGGCTTAGGAGAACCCTTAAAGTGATACTAAAGTCTTGTTTTATTTTTTACTTAAAAATACCAAAATACCATATTAGTGATAATCCTCTCATCCGATGCGCCCTCACCTGGGGGATAAGACCAACCAATGGTCTATATGCCCTTTTGACCCTCTCTGGGGATTAGGGATGATCGAACGGTTCGGGTCGACCATCGGTTCGGCCCGAACATTGGGTGTTCGAGGTTCGGCCGAATTTAGAACTTTTTGCCCAAAAAGTTCGGAATTCTGCAACCAGAACCGACCAAAATGCAATGGTTCAGGAAATGGGCTTTAAAAGCCTGTGATTGGACCACAACCATTAGCAAAAGCCAATTGAGGGGGCAGGAGAATGCTAGGAATGTGATTGGAGTGACTAGGGGGTCCCTAGACCAATCATTAGTGAATACGCCCCCCAGTATATAAGATAGCCCCCGTCAAATTCCTAGCATTGTTATACTGGACATGGAAGAGAGTGGAAGCAGTTCTGCTAATTTTACTTTAAAAGTGTCATTTAGCATTTATTAGCAAGAGGAAAGGGATATCTAGTGTAGTTAGAGTGCTCCTTTACACTTTAGTTAGCTTCAAAAATTTAGTTTCTGTAAGGAAAGTATGAAGTGTCAGGGCGACCGTAATGTAGTGTAGGGTTAACTGACTGCTATGGCAGGGTGACCAAACCCTTCCATACCAGGGTGACCGTAATGTAGTGTAGGGTGAACTGACACTGACTGCTATGGCAGGGTGACCAAACCCTTCCATATCAGGGTGACCGATATAGAGAAAAGCTAGTTTCTCTGAAGTCACTTTAGTTTCCGTAATATGGCTTCGCCGCCGCCAGCATTTTTTGCTGCAGGCGTTGCTAGTGCTTTTTTGAGCACATGTTTGGAGTCAGACATGACATCTGAACATGTGTATAGGGGGTATATATACACACACATGTCTGTATATATACACCTGCACATATATAGGTGTGAAAGGAGCAGAAAAAACTACTTGCGCTAAAGAAATAATTAACACCAATATATTTCTGCTCCTATCACACCTATATATGTCTAGGTGTGTATATACATATAAGTATGTGTGTATATACACCACTATACACAAGTTCAGATGTTTTGCCTGCCTCCAAAGAACCCAAAAAAATGCCCAATTTTTCAGTAGAGCAGGGATGGTGGGACCATACTTTTACACCTATATGATCTTTTTTATGGTTCTGGACATGCTACAGAGCTGAAACTTCACAGGTACACCTTTTAGACCCCCCAGACACAAAATCACACAAAAAACAGTTCTTAAAAATTGTCATTTTTGATAGATTTTTGATAGAGGAGCCAATTATTGAAAAAATAAAAAAAAATGAAAAAAAAAAATTTAGTATCTGGGGGGTCTAAAAAGTGTACCTGTGAAGTTTCAGCTCTGTAGCATGTCCAGAACAAAAAAAGATTGTTTGTATTAGAACACTTTAAGCACAGGAGGTTGGCTTCTCGCTTTTCACACCTTGCCGGTTTAATAGCAGGCGTTTTTTTTGGGCATTTTTTTGGGTTCTTTTGAGGCAGGAAAAACATCTGAGCTTGTGTATAGTGGTATTTCCTGACAGACTCCATGGCAGCATACGTTCGGGTAGGCCCCGCCTCCTCTCCTACCCTATAGGACCCCACTCCCATAAATCTTTGCTCCTTTTCAGCATCCATGATCCTTTTTTGTCCTCCTCAGGTTGCCCATACCTGTGTGTTTCCTATCCTTCGTTTGGACGTTTTTCGGATTGTGGATTTGGTTCAACATGGTCCTGCCTCCGATAAGCCCTTGCTATTAGCCGGGTATGGAGGGGGCAACCGAAGATTCATCTGGTGACCAAAAGCCCATGCTGCTGCGGGTGGTCCTGTGTTGCCCGAAGCCCGGTGTACTGCGCCTGACCGTGTCTGAACTGAAACCGCAAGTACTCTTTTACTTTCCAATGAATTGTTTCTCCCTGGTACTAGTGTGTTTTTCCTGTACCTTGTGCCTCATTTTTGCTGCAGAGGGGGTTGGGTGTCCTTCCTGTCCGGCTTTCGGCGTTTCCTGTGTCACGATCGCCGGTGTTGTGGTCTTCTGCGCATGCGCGGCCGGGTCTGAAAGCGAGGCTTGATTAGCGCATGCGCAGTACCGTACTCAGCGGCCATTTTTGCGCATGCGCATTTGCCGCGTTTGGTGATGACGTCATTTTGGCGCTAGATTTAAACTGGAAATTGCCTCTGCAAACTGGGAATGTCATTTCTGTTGGCAGCAGGCTTTCCCGGTGTCCGGATTCCTATACTAACAGGTTAGTGTTTGGATTTTTGCTCCCCCCCCCCCTCCTTGGCAGCTTAAGCACAAATACCTATGTCTGTCTCCTTCTGTCTCCAGCGAATCGCTTCAGCCAGTATGGAGTCATCACCGCCCCTAAGTGATCAGCCCGCTCATGGCAGGTATTTTAGTGGGGTAACTTTTGGTGGGAGGTTTCACGGATCTTATGTTTCCCGTGCTATCTTCTTATCATTTGTGTTTTTAGTTCTTCCAGATGCGATCCGCAGCATAATGCCCGCAAGGAAGATCATCACTCCAAGTCGCAGCACCGGCATTCCTCGTCCAGATCGAGGCGCAAATCCCCTTCCAGCTCTAGGCACCGTGGTGAAGAGAGGTCATCCCCTTCCAAAGGCCACGGTCGCTTGGGTCAACCCCGTAAAAATAAATGCTGGGGGTGTGGTCAGCGTGTCCCAGACGGAAAGTCTCTCTGCGACCATTGCTATGCTAAAGCCGCAGGGGAAAGACAGAACTCAGATCAGCATCTGGAGTCAGTGGTAAAACGGGTTCTGAAGGACTCTTTAAAAGATTTGGGAGTCTCTCACCAAAATATAACTTGTGCTCAGCCACGTTCTCCAGATTTGGAATCGCAAGGTCAGGATTTTCTGGATTCTTCCCAACCAAGTCGTCCTTCCCTCCTACTATCAGACAGTGGTTCTGATTCGGATGATCCCTGTACAGGCTTTAACTTTGGGCTTGTTCCCCCTTTGGTGAAGGCTGTAAGGGAAGCCCTTGAGTGGGAGGAGTCAACAGTTCCCCCTCTAAAACAGAAAAAGTTTTTTAAACAATTGAATAAAGAACGTCTCAATTTTCCATTCCTAGGAGAACTAGGGGAAATAATCACTGAGGAGTGGGGCAAGGTGGAGAGAAAAAATTCTATGTTTTCCAAAATGGCAAAACTATATCCCTTCAAACCAGAAGAGGTAAAACATCTTGAATCTCCTCCACTCGTTGATGCTGCAGTAATGAGACTCGTAAAGCATGTGACTCTCCCTCTGGAGGATACAGCCTCCTTTAAAGATCCATTGGAAAGGAGAATTGACTCTGACCTGAAGCGAGTCTATCTCACAGCAGGCATGGCTTGCAAGCCAGCCTTAGCCCTAGCTGCTACTTCCAAAGCTATGGAGATCTGGTCTGAAGATATTGAGGAGACTCTCAAGAGTGTCTCTGAAGATGTCGCCAAGAGCTCTCCTATCCAAGAGTTGAAGATGGCATCCGCCTTCCTGGGGGAGGCCTCTATTGACATGATCTGTCTTTTGGCCCGTGTGATGCTATCTTCTGTCACCGCCAAACGGGCGCTTTGGCTTCGGCCTTGGGTAGCTGATGCCGCTTCAAAACAAATATGGTGTCGGATACCATTTGAGGGATCTTCCCTTTTTGGCAATAAATTGGAGAGTGCCATCTCTAAGGCCACTGGCGGTAGGTCGGGGTTCCTCCCTCAGGACAGACGCCAAAGTAACTTCAAGAGAGCTCCTCCTAGGAAGCAAAGCGCTGGCCGTTCCAGAGACGCACGCAGCTACAAGCCAGGCAAAAGCTATAATAGAGGATGGAAGTCTAGACAGTCCTCCTTTCAGAAGCCATCCAAGAGTGATTCGTTTGGCGATCGGGAGGCCACTAAATCGTTTTGAGGGTGGGCCCGCTCAGGCATGCAAGGTAGGGGCCCATCTGTTCCACTTTCGGCATGTCTGGGCGGCCTCGGTTCGGGACGCTTGGGTGGTCGACACAGTTTCGGTCGGTCACTCTTGGACTTTCAGACGCACCCCGAGGCTCAGGTTTGTCCCAACCTCCATCCCTGCCTCAGAAGAAAAGAGACGGATTCTGTTCTCCTACATAAAGTCTCTGCTACTGCAGGGTGCAGCGATTCCCGTTCCAGACATCGAAAGGGGTCAAGGAATCTACTCCCCTCTGTTTATGGTACGGAAGAAGAACGGCTCTTGGAGACCCGTCATAGACTTAACACATCTAAATCGGTATATTCTCAGAGAAAGGTTCAAGATGGAGTCTCTCCAGACAATCCAACTGTCAGTGCAGCCGAAAGACTGGCTGATATCTATAGACTTGAAAGACGCGTACTTTCATGTTCCCATCGCAGAAAACCTTCAGCGATTTCTTCGCTTCGCCATAGGAGAAAGTCACTTCCAGTTTGTTTGTCTTCCCTTTGGACTCTCCACGTCGCCTCGCACATTCTCAAAAGTCTTGCTGACAGTGGTGGCATTGATCAGAGTGGAAGGCATCAGATTGTATCATTACCTGGACGATCTGCTCCTCTTATCTCAGGACTAGTCGCAGCTCCTCAGACACAGAGACCGTGTCATCGAGGTCCTTCAAGAGTTCGGTTGGATTCTGAACCTCGAAAAAAGCCATCTGGTTCCCAACCAATCTCTCATCTTTCTGGGAGCTTTGTTCAACACAGAGAAGAATACAGTTTCTCTTCCAGTGGAGAAAATTCCAGTGATCAGGGAGAGGATCTCTCTAGCCCTCTCCTCCTCTCATCTCACAGCTCGTCAATGTCTGAAAGTGATTGGGACTCTGGTAGCGACAGTCCCCATGGTAAAGTGGGCTCTCTGGAAGCTGAGACCATTCCAGAGAGGCTTTCTCCAGCAATGGCAGGCAGACGATCTGTCCCAACGGATTGCATTGACAGCAGTCATGAAGAGGTGTCTTCCATGGTGGTTGGTAAGAGAAAACCTTCTGAACTGTCACTCCATAGCCCCCATCTCCTGGATTACGGTGACATCGGATGCCAGCCCCACGGGTTGGGGAGCCCACTGTCTATCCGAAACAGCACAGGGCAAGTGGGACTTCTCTACCGTCGGGATGGTCTCCAACATTCTGGAACTCAGAGCAGCCTTCAAGGCACTCCAGGCCTTTCAACATCTGATTCAGGGTGCATCTGTAATCCTCAGATTAGACAACACTACAGCGGTGGCCTACATAAAGAGGCAGGGCGGAACACGCAGTTGGTCTCTACTGCAGGAAGTGAAGCCAATAATGCTCTGGGCTCAGAGGTACCTAGTCAACCTGTCAGCGGTGTATGTTCCGGGGATACAGAACCTACAGGCAGATTTTCTTTCCCGAGTGACACTCGACAACAACGAGTGGTCCCTCAACATGGAAGTTTTCAAGTGGATTCAGTCTCTAGATTTTCTTCCGGAGGTCGACCTATTTGCAGCTCCAGACAACAAGAAACTTGCAAAATATTACACAAGGTTCTGAGACCCCCGAGCCATTGGGGTCGACGCTCTCACGGACCGTTGGAATTTTCGCAGAGCCTACGCCTTCCCTCCGACTCCAATTATTCTTCAGTTCCTGCGGAGACTCGGGACGGAGGCGGTGGAGATCTTAGCTGTGATCCCATATTGGCCCAACAGGCCATGGTTTCCCCTATTAACCCTGCTCAGTTACCAGACGCCTGTAACTCTACCTCTCAGGCCGGATCTTCTGTCACAAGGCCCTACCTTTCATCCGTGCCCAGCTCGACTACACCTCAAGGTGTGGTTCTTGAGAGGGGGAGATTGGAGGCATTAGGATGTCCGGCAGAAGCCATCCCTACCCTTTTGAGTGCTAGACGAAGCAGCACCAATAGGGTTTACGAAAGAATCTGGGCGAAGTTCTCCAGTTTTTTGTCTCCTAGAAGTGGTCCTGATGTGATTCCTACCATACAAGACGTCCTGGGGTTCCTACAATCAGGCCTAGACCTATCTTTATCTGTCAGTTCATTACGGGTTCAGGTCTCAGCAATTTCAGCCTTCACAGGAGTTTCCTGGGCAAGACATACAGGTGCTATGAGGTTAAAACCCCAAAGGAAGCCGAGATTCCCAAAATGGGATCTTTCGTTAGTTTTGGAATTCTTCTCCTCACTAGAATCATCTCTTTGTAGACCTCTGTCAGTCAGAGAGCTTACACTTAAAACTGTTTTCCTGGTGGCAATTACGTCAGCAAAACGGGTTTCTGAGCTACAAAGTCTGGGGGTAAAAGAACCATTCCTAACCTTTTTCCCTGACTGAGTAGTTCTTATACCTATGTTGGGTTCAACCCCAAAAGTAACCTCAGTATTCCACGAGAATCAGGAGATTGTTCTTCCCATCTTTAGAACAGATGAAGATTCTCAACATCATCCGCTTGATGTAGGCAATTCATTACAACAATACCTGACAGCCACAGCTGGCTTCCGTCAGACAGACTTCCTTTTTGTTCTTCTTCACGGAAAACAGAAAGGAATGCGGGCCTCTTCGAGGGCTATTGCTGCATGGATCGTTCAAGCCATACAATGGGCATACAAATCCAGGGGCTTGGATCCTCCAGAAGTGGTGACCGCACACTCAACCCGGAGTGTCTCAACATCTTGGGCAGCCTCCAGGCATGTCGCTCCCGAAGTAGTCTGCAGAGCGGCATCCTGGTCTTCGATCAATACGTTTATGTCTCACTATTGTATTGAACCAGCTGCCTTATCTTCTGTAAAGTTTGGTATTCAAGTACTATCGGTTGATGGTACCAATTAAAGTTTACTTTTGTTCAGCATCTTCCCACCCGGGAGTGTATTGCGAGTTATTTCCCGAACGTATGCTGCCATGGAGTCTGTCAGGAAAACGGAAAATTGATATCAAATACTTACCGTAATTTTCCTTTCCTGATGGACTCCATGGCAGCAGGAGTTCCCTCCCAGTTCCTGAGTAGGCTAGTTATAGAACATGGATGCTGAAAAGGAGCAAAGATTTATGGGAGTGGGGTCCTATAGGGTAGGAGAGGAGGCGGGGCCTACCCAAACGTATGCTGCCATGGAGTCCATCAGGAAAGGAAAATTACGGTAAGTATTTGATATCAATTTTCCGTTATATACCACTATACACAAGTTCAGATGTTTTGCCTGCCTCCAAAGAACCCAAAAAACTGCCCAAAAAAAGGCTAGCGCCAAAAAAAAACGCCCAGGTGTGTTGTTGCAGGCATTTTTTGGGGGTTTATGGAGTCAGGTAAAACATCTGAACTTGTGTATACAGTACCACTATACACAAGTTCAGATGTTTTTCCTGACTCCAAAGAACCCAAAAAAAAATGCCTGCTATTAAACCGGCAAGGTGTGAAAAGAGCGAAGCCATATTCCAGATCTATAATTTCACTAATACAAACAATCTTTTTTTTTTATGGTTCTGGACATGCTACAGAGCTGAAACTTCACAGGTACACCTTTTAGACCCCCAGATACTAAATCCAAAGAATTTTTTTTTTTTAATTTTTTTTTTTTTCAATAATTGTATCTCTATCAAAAATCTATCAAAAATGACAATTTTTAAGAACTTTTTTTGTGTGATTTTGTGTCTGGGGGGTCTAAAAGGTGTACCTGTGAAGTTTCAGCTCTGTAGCATGTCTAGAACCCCCCAAAAAAATCATATAAGTGTAAAAGTGGGTTCCCACCATCCCCGCTCTACTGAAAAAAGTATCTTTTTTTTATGGTTCTGGACATGCTACAGAGCTGAAACTTCACAGGTACACTTTTTAGACCCCCCAAATACTAAATCCAAAGACATTTTTTTTTTATTTATTTTTTTTTCAATTGGCTTTTTTACCAAAAATGACAATTTTTAAGAACTTTTTTTTTGTGTGATTAATAGTCCCTGGGGCATGACCCAGAACCATAGGCACTTTTTAGGGGCATTTATTGGGTTTTAGGGCTTTAAAATTGTGTTTTTTGATTACCGAAGTTCGGGTCCATTGATTTCAATGGGGTTCTGAAATCCGGGCCGAACTTTCGGGTAGTTCGGATGTTCTGGCCGAACCGAACTTTTCAAAAGTTCGATCATCCCTACTGGGGATTTGTTTTATGCTGTTTCACTCCTTTTGTGGCAATCTTGAGTTTAGAATACTCCTTCTCTTAGAGCCGGTTCACACTACTCCGACTTCACACATGTCTCCTGACAAGTAGCGCTCCATGCTGTGCAATGAAACCCTTCTAATCAGAGCGACTCAAGTCGCTCCTACTTAGAAAAAGGTTCCTGCACTATTTTTGGGCGAAGTTGGAGCGACTTGCATTGACTTCTATTATGAGAAGTCGTTTGCAAGCTAGACATAGTGCTTTATCTTTTAAAACCAGTTTATTAGACACGAAGTATAAAAACGCTCACATTTTCCTGGTGCTTAGCGTGCACCAAACTGTAAAAAGCATTCAGTCGTCACAATGCAGGTATAAGACAATCAGACAGTATGTCCATGGTATGCTCACAATGTGAATTTCAGCGTGACGACAGATTGGCCTCTCCCCTACGCGTTGCGCCACAGGGTCACGTGGCTTCCTCAGGGGGATATACCTGCCACCACAACGTGCCAACTTATATATAGTTCCATTAGGTGCCATTTTCCTGAAGCTCCGATTCCACAGCAGCATGAGGTGCCATTTTGCCTTAGTCCCTGGACCTCTAGTGGCCAGTGTTAGCACCATTTTGCCGTGGATCTGGAGCACTGTATTCTGCTCTTTACACAACACATGGTGAGATCTGATGTACAATCCTTTATGATATCATCGGCGTTGCATATATGTGTCCCCAAGAGGCACCCTGCCATTGTGTCAATCCAAAAATGACATACAATATACAATGAACAATATTCCATCCGTTTCTTAATTAATCATGTGTGGTTTGTAATTATAGACTACCACTTTTGCTTATACAGATAAAGTGCAAAGACACAAATAAACAACAGAATAATAAAATATTTTAAGAATAATAAGTCCAGCAGAGTCTATGTTTGAATATAAGTATATGTGATTTTTAAATTGTGATTGGTTAAAAAAACTTGACGTTTTTTAAATTATACGATTATTTAATATAATGCAAATATTTTAAAAATGCGATTTTTGAAAAAAATGCAATTTTTAAATTGCGATATTCTTTTAACCACTTAAGCCCCGGAGGATTTGGCTGCTAAACGACCAGGGGGTATTTTGCGATTCGGCACTGCATTAATTTAACGGACAATTGCGCGGTCGTGCGACGCTGTACCTAAACAAATTTGACGTCCTTTTTTTCCCACAAACAGAGCTTTCTTTTGGTGGTATTTGATCACCTGTGCGCTTTTTACTTTTTGAGCTATAAACAAAAAAAGAGCGTAAATTTTGCAAAAATAACAATATTTTTCACATTTTTTTATATGAAATTCCCCCCCAAAAAAATGTAAAAATCAAAATTTTTTAACATTTTCGGCCAATTTGTTTTATGCTACATATGTTTGGTAAAAAAAATCGCAAAAAGCGTATTTTTATTGGTTTGCGCAAAAGTTATTGCGTTTACTAACAAAGGGAAAGATTTTTGTCATTTTTGTTGTTTTTTTTAACGCGTAATGGCGGCGATCTGCGATTTTTTTGCGGTACTGCGACATTGGGGCAGACAGATCGGACCCTTGACTGACATTTTTGACACTTTTGGGGTTACCAGTGACATTTCTACAGTAATCAGTGCTATAAATATGCACTGTTACTGTAAAAATACACTGGTAGCGAAGGGGTTAACTTTATTTGAGAGGGAGGGGCTGTGTGTGTCCCTAGGGGCGTGATTCTTACTGTGATTGGCTGTGACTTGAGGTGTAAGGACACTGATCAACGGTTCTACATACTAGAACCGTGTGATCAGTGTTTTTACACCGAGGAGAATGATAGGCAGCTTGTTTACACAAGCCGCCTGACTTTCTCCCTCTCCCCCGACGATCGCCGAGTGACCGGCGGACATCGGGTCCGCCGGTCACACGTGCGGGGGGGTCCGTGACCGCGCGGGAGCGCGCCTCCGGCAGCGTGCGCTCGCTCCCCAGACCCTCCCAGGCTAGTGACGTTAATTAACGTCACTCTGCCTGTGAGGGGCTGACCGCCGCAGTAAATTTAAAAACAATGTAATACCACAGTGTCGTGAGGGCTAAGCTTTAACTACTCCAGATCCTATATAGATGTGTCTAACTATTCCCAAATTACACCTACAGTGCCTTGCGAAAGTATTCGGCCACCTTGAACTTTGCGGCCTTTTGCCACATTTCAGGCTTCAAACATAAAGATATAAAACTGTAATTTGTTTTGAAGAAACAACAAGTGGGACACAATCATGAAGTGGAACGAAATGTATTGGATATTTCAAACTTTTTTAACAAATAAAAAACTGAAAAATTGGGCGTGCAAATTTATTCAGCTGCCTTAAGTTAATACTTTGTAGCGCCACCTTTTGCTGCGATTACAGCTGTAAGTTGCTTGTGGTATGTCTCTATCAGTTTTGCACATCGAGAGACTGAAATTTTTGCCCATTCCTCCTTGCAAAACAGCTCAAGCTCAGTGAGGTTGGATGGAGAGCGTTTGTGAACAGCAGTTTTCAGTTCTTTCCACAGATTCTCGATTGGATTTAGGTCTGGACTTTGACTTGGCCATTCTAACACCTGGATATGTTTATTTGTGAACCATTCCATTGTAGATTTTGCTTTATGTTTTGGATCATTGTCTTGTTGGAAGACAAATCTCCATCCCAGTCTCAGGTCTTTTGCAGACTATATCAGGTTTTCTTTCAGAATGGTCCTGTATTTGGCTCCATCCATCTTCCCATCAATTTTAACCATCTTCCCTGTCCCTGCTGAAGAAAAGCAGGCCCCAACCATGATGCTGCCACCACAATGTTTGACAGTGGGGGGGGGGGGGGGTGTGTTCAGGGTGATGAGCTGTGTTGCTTTTACGTCAAACATAACATTTTGCATTGTTGCCAAAAAGTTCGATTTTGGTTTCATCTGACCAGAGCACCTTCCACATGTTTGCTGTGTCTCCCAGGTGGCTTGTGGCTTTCTTCTTGCCACTCTTCCATAAAGGCCAGATTTGTGCAGTATACGACTGATTGTTGTCCTATGGGCAGAGTCTCCCACCTCAGCTGTAGATCTCTGCAGTTCATCCAGAGTGATCATGGGCCTCTTGGCTGCATCTCTGATCAGTCTTCTCCTTGTATGAGCTGAAAGTTTAGAGGGACGGCCAGGTCTTCGTAGATTTGCAGTGGTCTGATACTCCTTCCATTTCAATATTATCGCTTGCACAATGCTCCTTGGGATGTTTAAAGCTTGGGAAATATTTTTGTATCCAAATCCGGCTTTAAACTTCTCCACAACAGTATCTCGGACCTGCCTGGTGTGTTCCTTCATGATGCTCTCTGCGCTTTAAACGGACCTCTGAGACTATCACAGTGCAGGTGCATTCATACGGAGACTTGATTACACACAGGTGGATTCTATTTATCATCATTAGTCATTTAGGTCAACATTGGATCATTCAGAGATCCTCACTGAACCTCTGGAGAGAGTTTGCTGCACTGAAAGTAAAGGGGCTGAATAATTTTGCACGCCCAATTTTTCAGTTTTTTATTTGTTAACAAAGTTTTAAATATCCAATAAATTTCATTCCACTTCATCATTGTGCCCCACTTGTTGTTGACTCTTCACAAAAAATTACAGTTTTATATCTTTATGTTTGAGCCCCGGTTCACACTACTGCGTGTGCGGGGTTCGCATGTCATGTCGGAGCGCACTGCTCCGACATGACATGCGATCAGCTGTGCGGTGCGAGTTTAGCCATACAGTTTGTATGGCTAAATTCGCATCGCACCCGCAGCAAACACGCACAGGAGGCATTTTTGCTGCCGCATCAGGATCGGATTGCACAGCGGTTCACACTTGTGCGATCCGATCCTGTGCGAACTGCACGATCGCACTACGATATGCGATCAAACTGGGGGTGTCGTTAAGATTACATTGACACCCCCAGCGGATCGCATATGGCAGTGTGAACTGCCAGGGGTGCGTGTGCGATGCGGGAACAGGCTGCGAATTCGCAGCCTTCCCGCATCGCATCAGTGTGAACCGAGCCTGAAGCCTGAAATGTGGCAAAAGGTCGCAAAGTTCAAGGGGGCCGAATTCTTTCGCAAGGCACTGTATATTTGCTTAATATAAACAAACCACCCCCCTTGCTCTAATCTCTTCTAATCCCTCAGTATAGAGGCAACTAATATAAAATTACATAAATCCCCAATAGGTGAGATTACATTTTAGGGAATACTCTCTGGTAATATTAAAAAAGAATTATCTTACTGTATATCTATAAATCACTCAGGAAGCATGCCAGATCAAAATCTTTGTTGAGGCCTTTTGGCGCCAGGGCGCTGAGCTCATGAATCCACTTTGATTCTTTTTGCTCAGCTCCCTAATTTTATTGTCACCCCTCCAATGACTTTTATGTGTTTCTATGCCCCAAAATTGCATGCCCTTTGTACTTTTGTTATGAACCTTACGGAAATGATTAGAAAGGTGGTGCTTTACATGTCCCTTATGTATGTTGTATACGTGTTCTTTCATTCTATCTTTCAGAGCCCTTTTTGTTCCTCCTATATATATATTAAACTACATGGACAATTAATTGCATACAGCACCCTCTTGGGTGTCACATGAGATAAAATCCCTAATGGTCTATTCCTTTCCTGTATGGTCATGTGTGAATGAACCCCTACGCCTCATATTTCCAACTATTCTGTTGCAACTATAGCATCCTCCACATGCAAAAAAGCTTTTACTATTAAAAAATGTAAAACCTTTTCTTTCTGGGGGCTTTATGAAATTTTTCGCTAGTTTATCTCTTAGGCTGCATTCACACCTGAGCGTAGAATCTTTGAGCATTTTTTTGCAAATTTTTATGCATGAATTTGGCGCATTTTTATGCGGGACGTGTGCGTTTTTATACAGCGTTTTTGACCTTTGGCCTTTTTTTTTATTAGCCAATAGAGAAAACTATCATCTGTTGCATCATTTGTTGCTAGGCATTTCAGCTTTTTTAGCTTTTCTATTAGCTTTCATTTCTTTTTTATTATTATTGCAGCACTGACCCCACAGGAACTGCTGGATACTCTCTTTACGGGCTCCCCTGGTTACCAGCACATATTTACTTAGGAAAGTCTCTGAATCCTTCCTGGTTCCCAAAGACTGGACACATGAATGAACAGTCTAGGTTGTTGTTTGTTTTGTTGTTTTATTGTTAATTTAGGATGGGAGAAAGGAATAGTGTGATACTCCGTTTGAACTATTCACATCGTTTGAGGACTTCTATCTTCTGATCTCTGTTGGGGGATATGGAACAGCAAGGCTGTTGGTTCACCCTGCCATTAAGGTGAATGGGGTTAAGTCTCTTGTTCTGCTGGCTTTCTGACAAGAAGGATGATAATCTATCCTCAGGACACTCTCACTAGCATCCTCTTCCCGCTGACACCCATCCACTGACTATCCTAAGAGCAGGGGTGGACCCCCTCAGGTCAGGCCCCTTGACACAATTTCCTGTACTCACGATACTGTAGAAACAGGTCCTCCAGTGTCTTCCCCTCTCAGTCAGCTTCCCTGGACCTCTGGGTTCAGCTCCTCACTGCTACTCTTCTGGCCCTCAGGACCTCCTGAGACCGCATGGCACCTCTACACAGGAGGAGGAAGCCACCCCCTCCCTTCGGGACTAAACCCACAACAGTAAAATCTGTCTGTAGATGCAAAATAGCATGCTTGTTATACTTACTGTGTAACTTAAGTGATTCATCCTCTGCATTTTGTAAAAAGGCTGTGTGATCCTGTATGCACAGATCCTCTCCCCTCCTGCAAGTTCACTCTGGACAAGTCCAGATAAGCACAGTAAGTGTAGTTCAGCTGCGCATGCTCAGATTGGTCTCTATTGCTGGAAAGAACATTTGCTGGTTTTAGCGGAGCTATTCAGGTCACATGGTATTGACATCACACATTTGGACATGTATACAGAACCTAAATGACATCCAAAGTCCCTCCCTCCTCCTCCATGCCCAGTAACTTAAAATGATCACAGTGGGTGGGATGTCACATCTTGAATGATGGATATTTTTTTTTCTTGGGAGGGTACATGTGATCAGCACAGGGCCAATCAGCACTGTCCAGACATGTCCGGACAGAGAATTAAGTGTCTTGAGGCCTGATAGGACAATCGCGGGAGAAATGAAAACTCCTCGTACAAAGTATCAGCACTCACTGATACAAGTCACAAGATTGCTCTAATTGCTATATACAGCTAATGAGAAAAGGTATTTATCAGTTTATATTTACTAAAATAATTGCATTTCCATATTCTGTGTACTGTAGTAGACCACATATAGTTAATGCAGGATCTGGGTTTAGTAACACTTTAAGGTTAGGTTAGGGTTAGGATTAGCAGTTGGGGTTAGGGTTAGGGTTATATAATATTTATTATTTATTTTTCTTTTTTAGGTTGTTAATGCTACTACTACTACTATACTACTACTAAAACTAATAATAAATGAATACATAAAGGTAAAATAAATACACAAATAAATTAAAATAATCATAAATAATTAATAATAAATGCATTAAATAAATGAGTACTAAGTAATAAAATAAAATAAATAAATAAATAATCAACCCCTAACTTAAACCTCTAACACTTAAAAAAATAGCTAAACACCTTAACCCTAACACAAAATAAATAAATAAATACATGATTATTATTATTATAGTAATAGTAATTTATTTATTTTTTGGGGATTGAGTGTTTATGTATTATTATTTTATTACTATTAATCATAATAATAATAATGTATTTAAATATTTTTATAAGGTTAGGAGTTAATTATTATTTATGTATTATTACATATTATATACATTGTATTTATTTTTTATGATAATTTTTGTTATTTCTATATTTATTTTACATTTATTTATTCATATATAATTACCATTTTATTTTTTTACATTTTTTTTAATTTGAGCAAAAAATTGCGCAACAAAACTTGCAAATGCGCACAAAAACACGCAAATTATGCATTTCCATTTGTTTCTATGGGAATAAAAACGCTCCAAATTGATCAAATCTGCCCGATTTAAGCTACAAAAAAACTCCAGAACTTTTTTGAGCTTCAGGCATTTGGCTTCAGGCGACTTGGAGTAGAGATGTGAACCATCTCCATAGAGAATAATTTATTTTTTCTCCTCCAGCGATTTGGAGCTGCGAGCTTCAAGCTCCAAAACAGTGAGGTGAGAATGGGGCCTGAGCCCCGGTTCACACTTGTGCGTGTGCGGGGTTCGCATGTAATGTCGGAGCGCACTGCTCCGACATTACATGCGATCGGCTGTGCGGTGCGAGTTTAGCCATACAGTTTGTATGGCTAAATTCGCACCGCAGCCGCACCAAACACGCACAGGGACCCTTTTTGGCAGCCGCATCAGGATCGGATCGCACAGCGGTTCACACTTGTGCGATCCGATCCTGTGCGAACTGCACGATCGCACTGTGATATGCTATCAAACTGGGGGTGTCGTTAACATTACATTGACACCCCCAGCGTATCGCATATGGCAGTGTGAACTGCCGGGGGTGCGTGTGCGATGCGGGAACAGGCTGCGGATTCGCAGCCTTCCCGCATCGCATAAATGTGAACCGAGGCTGAGTGTCGGTGCTTTCTTATAAATGATTATGGGCTCCTTGGGTATATGATTTTTTAGATGTTTATCCAAAGTCAAGCCAATGTTTACGGATAATTTCCTCTGCTTGTTTATTTCACATGTTAAAGTTACTACTGGTACGGTCCCCCTCTTTACTGGTTTCTTTCTGTTTTTTTATCTTCCAGCAGCTTCATTCTATCAATTTTGTTCAGTTTGCTCCTTTCTTCTTCTTTAAATGTGGATTGGTATCCTTTTTCTATAAACATATCTGCAAATTTTTTTGTTTGGGTGTTATAGTCCTGTATTCAGGAGCAGTTCCTCTTAAAGAGGAAGTAAACCCTCCCCCAAAAAAATGAAAAAAAAAAAAAAACCCTGTAAAACAAAGGCATAATGAGCTAGTATGCATTGCATACTAGCTCATTATAAAATACTTACCTTAGAACGAAGCCCCCCCGCAGTGCCGCCCACCCACCCAGCGACAGGACGGCCGACATGTTTAGCCGTCCTGCTTCTTGGTTCGTGTCCTTTGGCCATCTGATTGGCCGGAGGCACAAAATCACTCCCGTGCATGTGCGCGGGAGCCGCCGCTCACGGCACAGGGCTCTGAAGGAACGGCACGGGTAAAAGTAAATATCTCCTAAACGGTGCAAGTTTAGGAGATATTTACAGTACCTATAGTTCACAACCACTTTAACCACTTACCGACCGCTCACATTGAACGTACTGCGGCAAAGTGGCTTGATTCCATCCCCAGCGTTGATCACCGCCGCTCTTCCCCGATCGTCGGGGGTCGAGTGAGGAAATCCGCCCACTTGTGTAAACAAAGTGGGCGGATCTCCTATGTGACAGGCAGGGACAGATTACAGGATTCAGCATAGCTGAACCTGCGATCTGTGCCTGTGTCACACAACCCCCTCCCCCCACACACGTCAGTAAGCATGAGGCATACATTTAACCCCTTGATCACCAATAAAGTTAACCCCTTCCCTGCCAGTGTCATTATTACAGTAACAGTGCATATTTATAGCACTGATTATTGTAGTAATGTTACTGGTCCTCCCAAAAGTGTCAAAAATGTCAGTCAAGGGTCCGATCTGTCCGCCGCAATATCGCAGTCCTGCAAAAAAAATTGCAGATCGCCGCCATTACTCGTTAAAAAAACAAACAATAAAAATGACATTAACAACAAAGGTGTCCGATAATATTAAATGCAAAAGTAATACAATCAAACACTAGCAGCGCTATATAGGCGGACTGTAGTATACAAACAAAAGTCCTTCAACATTCAGATGGGTATTTCAGGTCCTGAAGTGGGTAGGTTAAACACAGTCCTTTATAACAGGAAGGGTGTGAGGGGTCCTGACTGCAGCACCAGACTTCCACCACCACTTTGTGCACCCCCCCTATTCTTAAAACTCACCAGATGACAGTGAATCAAGATCCTTCAAAGTTTTCCACCACTTGGCTAAAACGTTGGACACTGGACCCACCTTTCCTCTATTATCCACACAATCTCCTCCGTTTCCAAAGACCATGTAAGTGAACAAAGTGGGGCAACAATAGTGTAATTCCGCCAATGACGTTTATTAAAACACAGAGCAAACAACACAATGTAGCCCCTCTCCCCTCAGGATGTCTACTTACAGGAGGAAGCATATAGTGAAGGCATTGAGTGGAAGTATAAAATCCGCTGGAAAACTCTGTCCCAAAATTATGGGATCTGGGATGAGCTCCGGCGTGTCTGTAGGTGTCCTATGCGACCGCGCACAACGGCTCTGACGTGTTTCGTCTTCCGACTTCAACAGAGAGCCCGTGTGCGCGGCGTGGTCGTGGGCTATTTATACTGACGCCGGCGCGTGCGCACTCGCGCCCAATCAAGCGTCACCCGGAAGTCAAACTGCAATGAGCATTTCCGGTAGTGACCACTTCCGGCGTGCATCCTCGCTCCGCCCAGAATCACGGCGCGGGACACTGTTTTGCAAAACAGACACGCGTCAGACCGGAAGTGCGTCACTGATGTAAACATCCGGTCGGCTTCAATGACAATAACACAGGAAGTGATCTCCCTGCGTTAGTCAATCGTGTCTCACATCTCATATGCACGATGCTGACCCCATCTATGCATGAGGGAGTTGTCATCTAGCCGAATCCTTAAGCCAAATCACAGGAACTCCAGAATACTTAGCCTCAGTTTATAATTTTTAAAAGCATAAAAGCATAATAAAAAAACTCAATGAATGCCATTCACCGTACATAAAATATATGTCATTATTAAATAAACATGTATAAAACTCATTCACAGTCTCATGAAAATGAGTATATGATTAAAATTAGAAATGAAATTGATATGATAAGAATTCACATGCCTAGTAAACACAACTAAATTAATAAAATAAATTTAAAATCCCCCAATTGTGGGGCTAAATACCACAATTATATTTATCTAAAAAATAAATAGAATTCAAAATTATGTGCGGATATAAATTAACATACACCAAAATGAAGCTCATAGTTCTGTGGTGGTCTGATGAACCACCATTAATAGAAGGTTATTATCAAAAACACTTGTATGTTACTGATTAATACGAATAAACAAAGAAAGGCCCTTAGATCAACCGATACAGTATGTTTCCACTGCTCTAAAGAGATGGATATGTTGTACCCAGACATCAATAATTGCTAATAAAGCAGTTGATGTCTAGGTCAATGTTGAGTCCCTTAGGGTGCAGGGAGTCCGTCTGGTAAATCCAATTTGTCTCGCGTTTCGATATTTCGCGGACCATGTTGGATCCCCTCCAAACTGGATCAACCTTCTCCACACCCCAAAACTTCAACATAGTTGGATCTTTAGTATGAACGTTTCGAAAGTGTAAGGATAAATTGTGATCTTTGAAGCCATTTCTAATATTGGTAATGTGCTCCGAAATCCTAACAGATAATGTGCGTTTTGTCCTTCCAATATACAGTAAGTTGCAAGGGCATTGTATGCAGTACACAACGTGTGTGCTGCTACAGGTGATTAGATCTTTAATTACAAAAGTAAGTCCATTTGATGGAGAAGAGAAACTTGTGAAGTTTCTTAAATGAGTATTAACCTGTTTACAGGACTTGCACCTCCTACATGCAAAAAAGCCTGTAGTATTGTCCCAGAACATCTTCGGTCTTACAGGGGGGTCCAATACTTTTTTGACCACCTCGTCACCGAACGTGGGTCCCCTTTTGTATATGAAGGTTGGGCGCTCAGGAAGGAATTCTCTCAAGACTTTGTCCATACAAAGAACGGGCCAGTGTCTATTCACAATATCTTCTACCTCTCGGTATTGGGCACTATACTGAGAGATGAAGCTCCATTCATGTGTTTGCGTTCTTACTTTAGCGGAGTCTTTCAAACATTCCTCTTGGGACAGAGTGCCTATTTCCTTTATGGTGTTATCGAGTTTGGTCTCTTGATAGCCTTTTTCCAAAAACCTCTGTTTGAGAACTAGAGACTGTGTCCTATAGTCCTCATCAAGGGTACAATTCCTTCTGACCCGAAGGAACTGTCCCTTGGGGATATTAGATAACCATTGTTGGTGATGCCCTCTCTGGACGGGGAGATACCCATTTCGGTCGGTGGGCTTGAAGTAAACTTGTGTCTTCAGCCCACCTTCCAAGAGGGATATCTCCACATCCAGAAAGTGGATCCTCTCTCGGCTCCAATTGAAGTCCAATTTTATGTTGTTCCGGTTATCATTCAATTTATCACAGAACGATTGTAGGGAGGACTCCGAACCAGCCCACAAGAAGAACAGATCGTCAATGTATCTGCGATATAAAATAAGCTCTTCATGTTGGGCTGCGTAGATAAACCTATCTTCCCACTCGCCCATGAAGATGTTGGCCAAACTCGGAGTGAATTTGGCCCCCGTGGCTACCCCTCTCTGCTGCTGGTAAAACACTTGATCAAACCAGAAATAATTTCTAGCTAGACAAAAGTCTAGTACATCCCTCAAAAACCATTTTTGAATATCTGGGATGTTATCCCGTTTGCTAAATGCCCAGTTGAAAGCCAGTAAAGCATCGTCATGTTGTATGATTGTATATAAGGAGGAGACATCACCAGTGACCAAGAAGATGTCTTGATTAATCGGTAACTGCACCTCTCTTAGTGCTAACAAAAACGCTTTGGTGTCTCGCAAGTAGGATTTAATGTAACGCTCCTGCGTTTCATGTATGGTGTGGATTTTCAGCTGCAGAAATATTCCACTTCAGTAGTCATGTAAGAGAGATGCAGAGATACCATTCCCAACCTCAATGACTCATCATGTGTGGAAGGTCTTAATTCAGCTAGTAAATACACACACTCAACAAGCTGGTTCCTAGAGTGACTTTATGTATGTAGTAACACAGTGATGAAGATTTAAGAGACAGGTTGAGTGGAGGTGGTAGGTGACAGACACTTGAAGGTAAGACAGTAGCAGATGGATGCAGGTAGGTTTAGCAATCATGTATGGTAGCAGATGACAGAGTAGCAGGTGGACATACAAGAGAGATCAACCCAGTGCAGGAATAAGTAGCAGTAGTCTTAAGAGCTAGCAATCTAGATATGCAGATGTGATAAATAGTCTTTACTATGCAGAGCTAGATAGTGTAAGCTTAGTATAAGTTTATAGAGGGTTCCCCTGCGGGGTACTTAGCACTAATAGCAATACAGCCGAAGGTTGGTTCAGGAGGAGCGGATGATCCGGAAGCGGGATGCAGGGATCAGCGCAGCGAGGTTCCGTCAGCGAGGTATGCTTGCAAGCACGAAAGCTTCAAGCCAAGTTAGCATCCAGGTAAGGGTGTTTGAACGAACACATGTGAGTGAGAACCGGCGATTTAAATAGCCATCTAGTCCGGCGCTGAGTGATGACAGCATCAGTCTTAAAGGGAAACACACCTATATGTGTTTCTTCTATCTAGGTAGATGGAAATCACCCGGAAATAATGTGATAGGAGGCACTGAGAGTGCCAGAACCTTACATTTAAGTTGGAGTACACTAGTTTGTAAGAAGGAGTCAAGGTACTCTCCAAGCCTTGCTGTGACTGACTGAATTCCATTCACAATCGGTCTCGCTGGAGGGTTAACCTGGTCCTTGTGGACCTTAGTGTATAAATGGTTGGAATACGGCTAAAGCTGGGTACCAGGTATTGTTTCTCCTTCTTAGTTAAAATATAATTCTCATATCCACTTCTTACCAATGTCCCCAACTCACGTCTATATTGTACAGTAGGATCAGTTGGTAAGATCCTATATGTGTCCTTGTCAGATAACATTGTGGAAAGTTGGGTGAGGTAGTACTCCTTCTTAAGCAATACCAAGAAACCAAACTCGATAACACCATAAGGGAAATAGGCACTCTGTCCCAAGAGGAATGTTTGAAAGACTCCGCTAAAGTAAGAACGCAAACACATGAATGGAGCTTCATCTCTCAGTATAGTGCCCAATACCGAGAGGTAGAAGATATTGTGAATAGACACTGGCCCGTTCTTTGTATGGAAAAAGTCTTGAGAGAATTCCTTCCTGAGCGCCCAACCTTCATATACAAAAGGGGACCCACGTTCGGTGACGAGGTGGTCAAAAAAGTATTGGACCCCCCTGTAAGACCGAAGATGTTCTGGGACAATACTACAGGCTTTTTTGCATGTAGGAGGTGCAAGTCCTGTAAACAGGTTAATACTCATTTAAGAAACTTCACAAGTTTCTCTTCTCCATCAAATGGACTTACTTTTGTAATTAAAGATCTAATCACCTGTAGCAGCACACACGTTGTGTACTGCATACAATGCCCTTGCAACTTACTGTATATTGGAAGGACAAAACGCACATTATCTGTTAGGATTTCGGAGCACATTACCAATATTAGAAATGGCTTCAAAGATCACAATTTATCCTTACACTTTCGAAACATTCATAACAAAGATCCAACTATGTTGAAGTTTTGGGGTGTGGAGAAGGTTGATCCAGTTTGGAGGGGATCCAACATGGTCCGCGAAATATCGAAACGCGAGACAAATTGGATTTACCAGACGGACTCCCTGCACCCTAAGGGACTCAACGTTGACCTAGACATCAACTGCTTTATTAGCAATTATTGATGTCTGGGTACAACATATCCATCTCTTTAGAGCAGTGGAAACATACTGTATCGGTTGATCTAAGGGCCTTTCTTTGTTTATTCGTATTAATCAGTAACATACAAGTGTTTTTGATAATAACCTTCTATTAATGGTGGTTCATCAGACCACCACAGAACTATGAGCTTCATTTTGGTGTATGTTAATTTATATCCGCACATAATTTTGAATTCTATTTATTTTTTAGATAAATATAATTGTGGTATTTAGCCCCACAATTGGGGGATTTTAAATTTATTTTATTAATTTAGTTGTGTTTACTAGGCATGTGAATTCTTATCATATCAATTTCATTTCTAATTTTAATCATATACTCATTTTCATGAGACTGTGAATGAGTTTTATACATGTTTATTTAAAAATGACATATATTTTATGTACGGTGAATGGCATTCAGTGTAATTTATTTATGCTTTTATGCTTTTAAAAATTATAAACTGAGGCTAAGTATTCTGGAGTTCCTGTGATTTGGCTTAAGGATTCGGCTAGATGACAACTCCCTCATGCATAGATGGGGTCAGCATCGTGCATATGAGATGTGAGACACGATTGACTAGCGCAGGGAGATTACTTCCTGTGTTATTGTCATTGAAGCCGACCGGATGTTTACATCAGTGACGCACTTCCGGTCTGACGCGTGTCCCGCGCCGTGATTCTGGGCGGAGCGAGGATGCACGCCGGAAGTGGTCACTACCGGAAATGCTCATTGCAGTTTGACTTCCGGGTGACGCTTGATTGGGCGCGAGTGCGCATGCGCCGGCGTCAGTATAAATAGCCCACGACCACGCCGCGCACATGGGCTCTCTGTTGAAGTCGGAAGACGAAACGCGTCAGAGCCGTTGTGCGCGGTCGCATAGGACACCTACAGACACGCCGGAGCTCATCCCAGATCCCATCATTTTGGGACAGAGTTTTCCAGCGGATTTTATACTTCCACTCAATGCCTTCACTATATGCTTCCTCCTGTAAGTAGACATCCTGAGGGGAGAGGGGCTACATTGTGTTTTTGCTGTGTGTTTTAATAAACGTCATTGGCGGAATTACACTATTGTTGCCCCACTTTGTTCAC
The DNA here is from genome assembly GCF_965119305.1 of Pelophylax lessonae. Classification (NCBI taxonomy): domain Eukaryota; kingdom Metazoa; phylum Chordata; class Amphibia; order Anura; family Ranidae; genus Pelophylax; species Pelophylax lessonae. The sequence continues at coordinate 128,305,738 of NC_138778.1, read as the reverse complement.
TTACATGGTCTTTGGAAACGGAGGAGATTGTGTGGATAATAGAGGAAAAGTGGGTCCAGTGTCCAACGTTTTAGCCAAGTGGTGGAAAACTTTGAAGGATCTTGATTCACTGTCATCTGGTGAGTTTTAAGAATAGGGGGGGGGGTGCACAAAGTGGTGGTGGAAGTCTGGTGCTGCAGTCAGGACCCCTCACACCCTTCCTGTTATAAAGGACTGTGTTTAACCTACCCACTTCAGGACCTGAAATACCCATCTGAATGTTGAAGGACTTTTGTTTGTATACTACAGTCCGCCTATATAGCGCTGCTAGTGTTTGATTGTATTACTTTTGCATTTAATATTATCGGACACCTTTGTTGTTGACCATTTGTTTTATAGCAGCTGCTTTTGACGTCAAGTCTTTACTATTTATTGTACTTGTGTGCCATCTTGTATCTGTTGAAGCGCAGGGTGAGTGTATATATGAGATTGGTATCTTTACATATTTATCACTCCTTTTTGTCAATAAAAATGACATTAATTTAGGTACAGCGTCGCACCCCCGCGCAATTGTCCGTTAAAGTAACGTAGTGCCCAATCGCAAAATATATCTTGGTCAGGAATGGGGTAAAATCTTCTGGTCTTAAAGCGGTTAAAAATACGCTCATTGAGAATTTTTTTGTCAAAAACATGTAGCTAAATACATTTTGGCCTAAATATATGACAAAAATTGAATATATTGGATATCTTTCAAAGTAGAAAAATATTGTTATTTTTTCAAAATTGTCGCATTTTTTTATTAATATCGCAAAAAATTAAAAGCGCAGAGGTGATCAAATACCACCAAAAGAAAGCTCTGTTTGTGGGAGAAAAAGGACGTAAATTTAGTTTGGGTACAGCGTTGCATGACCGCGCAATTGTCAGTTAAAGTCGCACAGTGCCAAGTTGCAAAAAGTGGCCTGGACGTAAAGCAGGAAAATCCTCCGGTGGTAAAGTGGTTAAAGAGGAAGCAGACTTCCGTTTTTTTTTCCCCCTGCAAAGTAAATGCATAATGTGCTATACTAGCACATTATGTGACACTTAGCTGCAAACGAAGCCTGCATTGTCCCCGCTGATGGCCACATCCATCTTTCCCATCTTCCTTCCGGGTCTGCAGGCTGTGGCTGTATTACTGCCTGGAGCTGAGTGACATCACTCCCACGCATGCCACCGGTCACGACACAGGTTTGGGAGATATTTACATTGCATGCAGCTGATGATGTCATTGGCGCTTGCGCTCTGAAGAAACGGCCGCCCGTGCTGCTCCTTCAGAGCGCAAGCGCCAATGACATCATCAGCTGCATGCAATGTAAATATCTCCCAAACGGTGCAAGTTTAGGAGATATTTACAGTACCTATAGGTAAGCCTTATTAAAGGCTTACCTATAATTACAAGTTCCAAGAGAGGGTTTACAACCTCTTTAATGTGCATGAACTGTCCCCTGGGCACATTTATCAGCCAGGCCTTGAAGTGACAACTATTTCTGGGTATGTATGAATTACGATCGATACTTTTAAAGAACATTTTTGTATAAAGCCTTTTTCCTTCCCTTGTTATGTCTAAATCTATGAAGTGAATGTGCCCACTACTGCTTTCCCATGTTAACTTGATGTTCCTATCCTTCTGGTTTCATATTTTGCATAAAGTTATGCAAGCTCTCTTGATCCCCTTCCCATATTAGGATCAAATCATCTATGAATCACCTAAAAAGGACTAATTCAGGTGTATTAGTAGATGTGACACCCTCCTCCTCCTCCTCTTATTTGGCCATGTATACATTTCTTATACTTGGTGCAAATTTGGCACCCATGGCCACGCCTACTTTTTGGAGGTAACAAGTATTTTCATACCAAAAATATATGTTTTAAACAAAAATCTAAAGCTTTGATAATATATTTCCTATGTTTTTTTGTCAGCGTGTGTCTCCTATTAAGTTCCCATCTGGCTGCTTTTATGGCCCCCTCATGGTCTATGTTTGTGTTTAATGAAGATACATCTGCTGTTGTTAATCGAGTATCATTAGTAGTTTCTATATTTTGTATCAATTGTATAATTTGCTTAATATCTTTGAGATATGCTTAGGTGTCTTGTACCAGTGGCTGTAGAAAATAATCTATATTTCCGCCAATCTAAGTGTGAGCTATGCTGGTAATGATGGGCCTGCCTGGGTGATTATCTTTATTTTTGTGGATTTTGGGAATACAATATATAGTAGGCAATTTACAAGTAGATGGTATTAATTATTTTTCCTCTTTTTTGTTTAAAATACCCTTTTTTGCTCCATATTTAATTATTTTTTACAACTCTTTCTTGTATTCTTTCGTGGGGTTCCTAGTCAGAATCTCATACGTAATACTGTCTTCCAATAGATTGGTCATCTCTGTTTATATTGATCTTTATATAATACAACAATTCGGGAATAGTTAGAAACATCTATATAAGATCTGGAGTCGTTAAAACAACCCTAATGACACCGTGGTATTACATTGTTTTTGCAAAATTGCAATTTTTTTCTTCAGAAATCACATTTTAAAAAAAAAAGTTGCATTATTTTAAATAATTGCATACACTTCCCTCCCAAGCCTGGTTTGACACTTCTCTCCTACATGTAAAAATCAACTTTTTTTTGCTAGAAAATTACTTAGAACCCCCAAACATTATATATATATATATATATATATATATATACTTTTAGCAGAGGCACTAGAGAATAAAATGGTGTGTGTTGCAATTTTTTTTTTTCTTTCAAATATTTTATTTTGAATACAACAAAAGCAATACAAACTGTCAAATGCAGCCACTAGCAATCAACAATGATACAAGAGATTGATCTGAACAATGTATAATAACAATAAAGTACACAGAAGAGCATTTACTGGCCAACTAAGAATGACGACCAAAGAAAAGGCCCATTACGTTTGCTAATAAACCGGAACCAGTGATGGAGAGACTTCCCCAGATCCCCCCGGGAGCCAAGCGGAATCTTGTGGGGAGGAGGGGTGAACATAAAGCAAATTGGTGAGGGAAACCCTGGCCCCAAGCACCCAGGAGGGTTGCGACACATTTGGGGACCAGGCCTCTCACCAAGACATAACAGGGCTCTCAGCAGAAGAAACCCTTAGCAGGAACGGAGGCAGGTGCAATGGGAAAAGGCTCCACAAGGAGGAGTGGGGGAAGCCCCAATCCTAAAAGCAATAAAATAAAAAAGGAAAATAAAATACAAAAATCAGACGAAATGAGTAGAAAGATCAGGGAAAGAGAGACAGAAATAAGGAAGAAGGGATGAGTAAGCAGGACGAGGATGAAGGAAGGGAGGGAGAGTCACCGGGGGTACAGTAGGTGTGGTAGGCAAGTCAGGGGAGTCTACAAGGTTATATGCAGGTATTGAGCCCATGGATCCCAAACAGCTTCAAACTTAGCTAATCAGTCCTGGAAGATTGCCACCATTTTTTCCTGGGCCATGATCCAAGAGATCTTCCGTTTAGCAGCGGCAAGGGAGACCGAAGGTTGTTTCCAGGACTTAGCCAATGTGAGCTTCGCGCCCAGGAGCATAAAAAACAATAGGGTAGACAAGTTCTTAGGATACGTCCGTGGGAAGTCATGGAGGAAGGTGACATGAGGTGTTTGGAGGACCAGTAGGTTCGTGACTTGTCGAAGTAGGTGGAAAAATTTATTCCAAAAGGAACGGATTCTAGGGCATGTCCACCAGATGTGAATGAAGGACCCCTGGAGTTCACAACCCCTGAAACACAAGGGTGATGAGCCAGGGAACATAAGTGCCAGACGGGTCGGTACCAAATACCACCGAGTCAAAATTTTAACGTTTGCCTCAATGAGAGTCGTGTTAATGATGCCTTTGAAGGATCTATGAAACATACGGTGCCATTCGTCTAGCGAGTAAGCTGTCGTAAGTCACTTTCCCATTTGAGGGCATAAGCTGGCTTATCTAAGGGATCCATCAGGGCTGCGTATATGGTAGATATGCCCCCCCTCGGCTCCGATGATTCAGAACACCACCGCTCATAGGATGTCAATCGTGGAGGTACCTGTTTGTCTGACCACATTGCATGCAGAAAATGGGAAATTTGAAGAAACCGGAACCTCTCGGATGCCGGCATCTCAAGTTTGTTAATGCAATGGGAGAGGGAGAGTGGGCCGGAGGGCGATAGGAAATGTCCTATGCGGTACAGACCTTTGTTTGTCCACCAGTGAAAAGCTTTGACGTCATGCCCGGGCAAGAATTGGGGATGATGGAATAAATGAGTTAACGGCCTCATGGGTGAGACCAGACTAGGGAGTCGATAGAGCTGTCTACATAGGCTGATAGAGTGCGATACGGTGGGTGCCAAGATCGCAGGTTGGAGCTTAGGTGGGCTCCAGGCGACATAGTCCAGTGTGTAAGTAGGGATAGCCTGCCTCTCAATGTGAAACCAGTCGGGTTTCGGACCGCGGGTATAGATCACAGAAAACTGGGCAAGCTGAGCTGCCTGATAATATTTCCACAGATTGGGTAAGGCCAATCCGCCTTGTTTCCTTTGTCGGAACAGTACCGAGCGTGAACATCGGTAACCCTTCTTGCCCCAAACAAATTTCACTACACTGGATTGTAAGGCGTTCAGATGGCTTTTATGAAGAGGGATGGGCAGGGAACGAAAGAAATACAGCAGCCTTGGTAGCAGGGTCATTTTGACTGAGTTTATCCTGCCCAGCCAGGAGAGGTTGTGAAAATCCCAGCATGAAATGTCAGCCTTCAACTTTCTGAACAAGGGGGGGTAATTAGTCTGGTACAAAGTGGTGATGGACCGGGTAAGGTGCACTCCCAAGTAGGGGAGCGAGGCATGACACCAGAGAAATGGAAAGGAAGGTTTTAGAGCGTCGAGAGTAGGTATGGGAACCGTGATGTTGAGAGCCATGGATTTGGAGAAATTCACGGTGAGGCCAGAGGCAAGGGAGAACTTCTGGAGCAAGCGCATAACGGAGGGGAGCGAGACAACAGGGGATGTCAGGAAGAGTAGGACATCATTTGCAAAAAGAGCGCATTTGTGCTCTGTCGGACCACAGCAAACTCCATGAATGTCTGGGTGGTGGCTGATCGCAATCGCCAGGGATTCTATGGCAATCGCAAATATAAGGGGTGATAGGGGGCATCCCTGTCGCGTGCCCCTCCTAATGGGGATAGAAGCAGAGTAGTGTCCCAGCAACCGAACCTGGGCAGAGGGTAGCGAATAGAGGGCTCGCAAGATATTGAGGAATTTGGTGCCAAAACCCCACCTCTGGAGGGTCTCAAAGAGATAAGGCCAAGAGAGGGAGTCAAACGCCTTATGTAAGTCGAGAGAAAGGAGCAAAGTATCTTGGTGAGGGCCACCATCCCATCTGGAGTTGGCCAAAGAAATAAGGTCTACAGCTCTCCTAATTTGGTCAGATCCCTGTCTCCCAGGTATAAAACCCGACTGGTCTTTGTGGACATATGTACTAATGAAGCTGGATAGCCTGTTAGCGAGGACCTTCGTCAATATTTTAAGGTCCACGTTAATGAGAGAAATAGGTCTATAGTTGCTAACTTCGCTGTGGTCCTTGCCCGGTTTGGGGATGACCGAAATATATGCCGAATTTAAGGCCCTCTCAATAGGCTCCCCCTTTTGCAGCCCGTTGTAAAATCTGCAGAGGTGAGGCGCTAAATTAAGCCCGAAGGTTTTATAGTAGAGCAAGGAGAACCCATCGGGCCCAGGGGTGGACCCTGTCTTCAAGTGCTTGATTACCAACAAGATTTCCGATTCGGAAATAGGGTCCTCCAAAATATCCCTATGTTCTCGACTGAGACAGGGGAGCGAAAGTCCGTCTAAAAAGGAAAGCATTTCCCGGGAGGGTGATCGGGATTCAAAGTCGTATAATTTAGAATAAAAAGAATGAAAGGACTGCAAAGCCTGTTGGGGATCTTGGGAGAGTGTGCCCTGAGACGTTCTAATTTTAGGAATCGTGAGCGAACGCTGTCTGGGGGTCAATTTAGCTGCAAGTCTGGGGCCAATCTTGTCGGTGGAAGCATAAAATTTTGCCCCCGACCAACGGAGTTGTTTCTCTGCCTCAGTCGTCAATGCGAGATTCAATTGAAGTCTGGATTCCTCCAGGCGAGTTTTTGAAGTCGAGGTAGGGTTCCGTTTGTGGTCCTTACTAAGAGCTGACTAAAGTCTGATTCCAATTTAAGCAGGTCCACCCGCCTCTGACGCTTGAGGTTGGTGGAAAGTTGAATCAACTTGCCCCCGATAACCGCCTTGTGAGCAGCCCAGATAGTCTCGGGGGAGACCTCTGGAGTGACATTGGAAGAGAAGTACTCCTCAAGAGCTTTAGATATAATTGTGCAGTGAGTCGGGTTGCTTAAAAGCGCCTCATTAAGACGCCACCGAAACGTACCCTCAGAGGAATGAGTGCGATGTAGCAGTAAGACAACCATGGCATGGTCAGAGATAGGCGAGTCCTTAATGAAGGATTTAAGCGTGTATGGGACCGCCCGCGCAGAGATAAAAATATGATCTATCCTCGATAAGAGGTTGTGTGGGGCAGAGAAATGAGTGTAGTCTTTGGCATGGGGATTATGTTCCCTCCAAATGTCCACCAACCCTTCCAAAAAGAGCAGCTTAGCTATCCTAGTACTCTGCCTGGGAGGACGGCAAAGAGAGGGGATACCCGGGCGGGATTTGTCCAGACTTTGGTCTAAGGCTACATTAGAGTCCCCCCCCATGATTAATGTGCCTTCTGCCTGGGGAATGATGTGTGTGGCCAAGTGGCGAAAAAACAGATCTTGACGTTTATTCAGGGCGTAGTAAGATAGAAGAGAGTATTTTAAACCCCCCAGTAAGCCTACAAGTAATAAATCCCCTCCTGGTCCTCTATTTTCCGGGTCAGTTCAAAATGAACGTGGCGCCCAAAGAATATTGCAACTCCCCTGGTTTTATCGGTAGCATTGGCCAAATAAAATTAAGGATACTTGGGGTGGACAAACAAAGGCCTGTAAGATGCCGGGAAGTGAGTCTCCTGAGTGAATGCAATGTCAATGTGGTGAGAGTGGTACAGATTGAAAAGCTTACGTCTCTTCGACAGGGAATTAATGCCTTGGACATTGTGAGAAGCAATCTTCCAAGGGCGGGAGGCGGTATTCGGTGTCGTCATCGGTTCAGCAGAACTTGAGGAGCCGAGGGTGGAGCAAAGCAACAAGTCCGGAGCCTGTCAAGGTGGGCAGCGAAGCTCAAACATGGCGACGGTCCTGGAAGACGTAATCTCTGTAGGGAAGAATGAGAGAGACCCCCGGTGACCAGAGGGGGGGGGGAGGAGGAAAGAAAAGGGGAGAGAGAAGAGAAAACAAAATAAAAAGACAAAAAAAGAACACATACTGCAACGTTAGCCAACTTTCATTGCAAGAAATAATCCCCACCCAAATCAGGAGAGGTAGGCCAGATCCTACCAACCCCTGAATCCCATAGATGTCTTCGAGGAGCGAAGGCATCAGCTCCACTCAACTGGGGGAAAAAGTCCCAGGAAGAGACGGAGCGAGGCGCAGCAGGAATCCCGCTGTGACCAGACACCCCAATCAAAAGAAAAAAGCAAACAATAAAAATGACATATTTAAAAAAAATTCCAAGAAGCCAGTGTTCACCACCTGAAGAGTCCAATAGTATTAACTGTCAACGGGGGCGTAACCCCCAACAATGTAACCAAATCAGCATACTATATAAGAAAAAACAGTATTAGAAGATGTCCAATACCTTTGAGCAACAAAAAAAAAAAAAAAAAAAGGGGAAAAATATTATGTAGTGGGGTCGATGTAGAAAAGTAACCGTGGGGCCGAGCCCCTCACAGGGTAAGAAAAAACAGGAACGAGTCCTGCAAGAAAAATGTGGAGAGATAACCCGGACGTGGAGAATGTCTAGGGTGGTTTAGTATCTTTGGCCCTCTTGAACTGCTGCTTCTGCCAAGCTGGAACCAGGGGGCTCTGAGGAGAAGGGCGCTTGTAAGAGCCAGAGCTTCTGTTATGAGCTGAGGAGTTGGGGTCTTGAGTGATGAGACCAAGTTTCAGGAGGAGCTGTTCGCCATCAGGAAGAGCCGAGAAGCTATAGGTGCGTTGTTGGTGAAGAAAAGTAAGGCGGAAGGGAAAGGACCACCAATACTTGATCGCCTTCTGCTGCAAAACTTGAAGGAGTGGTTTGAGGGAACGCCTTTTCTGAATAGTAGTAGGCGATAGATCTGCGAAAATTTGAATGGGGTGACCTTGGATAGCTAGATGGTCGGAGCGTCGTGCGATCCTCATGACCGCCTCTTTTACTTTGTAAAAGTGTGGCTTGACGATAATATCCCTCGGGGATCCGTCAGGGAGGGGGGCTCTGAGAGCCCTATGAGCTCTATCCAGTTCCAGCCGGTGAGGCGGTATGTCAGGGATCAGGTCCCGGATGAAAGTGGTAACGGCATCATCAACATCTTTAATATTTTCCGGTAATCCCCTAATCCTAAAATTGTATCGCCTGGAGCGATTCTCAAGCTCATCAATTTTGGATAAAGCAGTGTCCAGTTGGTCATGTAATTCCTGCATTCTGGCTGAATTTTGGTTAACTTTAAGGACAGTCTGGTCTGATTTAAGTTCTATTGCCTCCAGTCTGGATCCCAGGTTCTGGAGATCATTGTGGATGGCAGAGGTTATTTGGGAAGCAGTCTGTGCCAGACCCTGTGAAAGCATCTGGGAGAAGGTATGCATGAGGTAGGAAAGATCTTGCTGGTGAGGTTGAGGAAAAGGCAGGGGGCCCTGTGAGGTGCTCTGGACAGCTGTATAGGCCGCAGCCGGGGACTGGGTTAATTCCTCCAGGGTTCTGTCAAGCAGGGAGACTGTGGAGGCTGGGGACAGGAGTTGAGGCAAGCCCAGGGGGGTGGTCGGGCTGTCAGTAACCGACCTGATAGTCATGGCAGGCGTCGGGACATCTGTTATGTCCACCTCTCCCTCGGGTCCTGTACTGTGAGGTGGAGCGGCCGCAATCTTGGGGCTGCCAGGGTGGAGGCTGCCGAATCCAGTTGCTTAGAGAGGTCCCTGCGGACCTGGGAGCCGGTGTGTCCCGTGATGTGGGCTGGGCGTTCCGCTGTGGATCTGCGTCCTGAGGCGGCGGTGGTATGCCGGTTAGTGCTGTGGGGATGTCCGTGCGGTCACAGCGGGATGGAGATCCGGGACTAAGCGGCCATCCAGGGAGCCACCGCGCATGCGCCTTGTGTTGCAATTTTTTATGTCACGTGTTATTTGCGCAGCGGTTTTTCAAACTCAATTTTTTTTTAAAGAAAAACACTTTCATGAATAAAAAAAAAAAAAAAAACAGTAAAGGCAGCTCAATTTCTTTGTATAATGTGAAAGATGATGTTACACTGAGTAAATAGTTACCTAACATGTCATGCTTTAAAACTGCGCCTGCCCGTGGATTGGCAGCAAACTACGGTGCTTAAAATTCTCCATTGGCGATGCTTTAAACGCCTTTACACGTTACTGGAGGTCTGGTACTAGAATTATCATCTCGCTCTGGCACTCACGACAATATCTCACATGGGTGGTGTTATCTCCATTTACATATGTGTGCGGGAATAGCGTTTGCATTTGCGCGTAAGCACGGTGGCATGGGGTGCTTTAATTTTTTAATTTTATTTCTTTTATACAAAAAACTTTTTTTTTTTAAACTTTATTTTACATTTTTTTTTACTTTATTGCCATCACAAGGGATGAATAACATTCCTTATGACAGCATGGGTCGTGACAGGTCCTCTTTATGGAGAGATTTGGGGTGTATTACTCAGCCCCCCCATGCATCCATCGGCTGCTTCTCTAATTAGCCACTCAGATCCCTTTTGCCTTGAACAGAATCACTGGCTGCAAAGAATGATACCGGATGATGCCTGTAGGTACAGGTATCTTCCCGGTATAACCACTGAACCCCTAGGACGTATGGGTATGTCCATTTGGGGGAAGTGGTTAAAATTTTTTTTTTAAACAAATCACAATTTAAAAATCGCATATTATACTTCCATATTAAAGTAGAATCTACTGGACTTTGTATTTTAAAATATTTTAATATTCTGTTGTTTATTTGTGTCTTTGCACTTTATCTGTATTAGCAAAAGTGGTAGTATATAATAGCATGATATCTTTAACATTGAAAGCAAACCACACATGATTAATCAAGAAATGGATGAAATATTGTTCATTGTACGTCATTTATGGATTGACGCAATAGCAGGGTGTCTCTTGGGGACACATATATGCAACACCGATGAGATTATGAAGGGATTGTACATTAGATCTCACCATGTGTTGTGTAAAGAGCAAAATACAGAGCTCCGGATTCACGGTCCTGGGACTAAGGTAAAATGGCACGTTATGCTGCTGTGGAATTGGAGCTTCGGGAAAATGGCACCCAATGGGGCTATATATAGGTTGACACAGCGTGATGGCAAGTACATCCCCCTGAGGAAGCCATGTGAACCTGTGGTGTAACGCATAGGGGAGGGGCCAATCTGTTGTCATGCTGAGGCACGCATTGTGAGCATACCGTGGAAATACTGTCTGATTGTCTTATACCCGCACTGTGAGGACTGAATGCTTTTTACAGTTTGGTGCACTATAAGCACCAGGAAAATGTGAGTGTTTTTATATTTAGTGTTTAATAAACCAGTTGTTTTTAAAGATAAAACACTATGTCCAGCTTTCTCTCTATATATGGTTTGATATGATATACTGATTCTGAAAATTGCTATGCAAACAGATTTTAAGGGATACTAGTACCATAGGATTTGGAAGCAAGGCACCACCTTTTAACATAAGTTTGCACATTGATACACGTTTAGAGAGAATGTATAGCTGTGAGCGATCCACTTTGTAAATTTTGTAGTCTTATAGCACACAATAGCACAACATAGCAGCATGCAAGTACACGCATTTTTAAGAGATATTTTGAAAGCTTTATTAACGTAGGAAATAAGCATTGTGCAATGCAACATAATCTAAAGCCAATAGTAGAGATGGGCTCAGGTGTGTTTGGGATCCTAGTCCCAACCCACCTGCCGGATCCTTCCAGGAAGCCAACACTGTACACTTCCAATCACAGGCAGTGAGACATTTCCCAGTCTTTGCAGTTGCAGATCAAGAAATGTCTCACTGTCTGTGATTGGTGGTCTGCGGTGTTGGCTTCCTGGACTGATCAGGCAGGTGAGTTGGGACTAGGCCTGAGCCCATCTCTAGCCAATAGAACAAGATGGACAGAACAGACAGAGTTTGTGCAATGATGTAATGTAAGGGATGAGGTTAAATTCTAATATCTTAAATTCTCCCCTGCAATCATTAATGTGAGCGGAGTTCAGCCTTATGTGTCAAAATGACAAAATCCCAGTTTTTCTACCTTTATTTTGCAGTTTTCAGTGCTGCAATTCCTCTTCCTGTTGAGTCCAAAATCAGCAAGTGGGTGTGGTTACTGAAAGCTAGTGACATTACTTCCAGGGAGGGGCACTGTTCACGTGTAGCCAGTGGGTGTATACAGAACGGGAGAAGCTGATCAAAGGTTCCCGCCCAGTGTTCTCTCATCAGTAAAGATACATTGTAAATCCTAATTCATGAGAAAATTAAGAAATAAAAAAAGAGGCATCCATACAGGACACGGGGGGGGGGGGGGGGGGTGGCACATATACAGTATAGCTATCCTGGGGGGGGCACATATACAGTATAGCTGTCCTGGGGGGGGGGCACATATACAGTATAGCTGTCCTGGGGGGGGCACATATACAGTATAGCTGTGTTGGGGGGGGGGGGGCACATATACAGTATAGCTATGTTGGGGGGGCACATATACAGTATAGCTGTGTTGGGGGGGCACATATACAGTATAGCTGTCCTGGGGGGGGCACATATACAGTATAGCTGTCCTGGGGGGGGGGCACATATACAGTATAGCTGTGTTGGGGGGGGGCACATATACAGTATAGCTGTGTTGGGGGGGGGGCACATATACAGTATAGCTGTGTTGGGGGGGTGCACATATACAGTATAGCTGTGCTGGAGGGGAGGGGCACATATACAGTATAGCTGTGCTGGGGGAGGGGCACATATACAGTATAGCTGTGTTGGGGGGGGCACATATACAGTATAGCTGTCCTGGGGGGGCACATATACAGTATAGCTGTGTTGGGGGGGGCACATATACAGTATAGCTGTGTTGGGGGGGCACATATACAGTATAGCTGTGTTGGGGGGGGGGCGCATATACAGTATAGCTGTGTTGGGCTTTGCGTGAAGACCATAAGAGAAGGAAACTGGACACAGGTGGGCTCACCGTCTACAATGATCATAGTACAGGCAACAACACTAAATCTACCTATGGTGACGGAGAGTGGTGATCCCCTATTATTTTACCTATAGACTACTTTTTGATTTTTATGGACATTCACTAATAGCACAATTTATACTTTTATTTATACAGTATACACAGCCTTATACAATTTTGTAGCAGAACAAAACAAAGGAAAAGCAAAAGAAATACAGAAGGAAAAAAAAAAAAAGAAGTTATACAAATTTTAGAAAGGGAAAATACATAAGTGTATAAAAGCCTCATAGTCCTAAATAAAAAATGAGATTACAATATCATAGAGGTATGTAGGGTAATAAGACATAAATGCTACTAACGAATACTTTCGCAATGCACTTTACATTGAGGGACACTATTTTTTTATTTTTTAATAAAGGATTTGTAAAAAACTGTCCATTGTGTTTATTACTTTTTGACACTCTTTTGGTGGGGGGCCAGGATCTGGGGGGGCCCCTAGTTAACCACTTTACCACCGGAGGATTTTGCTGTCTTACGTCCAGGCCACTTTTTGCGATTCGGCACTGTGCAAATTTAACTGACAATTGCTCGGTCGTGCAACGCCGTACTCAAACAAAATTTACGTCCTTTTTTTCCTACAAACAGAGCTTTCTTTTGGTGGTATTTGATCACCGGTGCGATTTTTACTTTTTGCGCTATAAACAAAAAAAAAGCGTAAATTTTGAAAAAATAACAATATTTTTCACATTTTTTTATATGAAATTCCCCCCCAAAAAAATGTAAAAATCAACATTTTTTTACATTTTTGGCCAATTTGTTTTCTGCTACATTACATATGTTTGGTAAAAAAAATCACAATAAGCGTATTTTGATTGGTTTGCGCAAAAGTTATTGCGTTTACTAACTAAGGGAAATATTTCTGTCATTTTTGGTGTTTTTTTTTTTAACGAGTAATGGCGGCGATCTGCGATTTTTTTTGCGGACTGCGACATTGCGGCGGACAGATTGGACCCTTGACTGACATTTTTGACACTTTTGGGGGTACCAGTGACATTACTACAGTAATCAGTGCTATAAATATGCACTGTTACTGTAAAAATGACACTGGCAGGGAAGGGGTTAATTTTATTGGAGAGGGAGGGGTTAATGTATGCCTGGTGCTTACTAACGTGTGTGGGGGGAGGTGACTGAGTGACACAGGCACAGATTACATGTTTAGCTATGCTGAACCCTGCAATCTGTCCCTGCCTGTCACTTAGGAGATCCGCCCGCTTTGTTTACACAAGCGGGAGGATCTCCAAACTCGATTCCCCGGCGATCAGGGAAGAGCAGCGGCGATCACCGCCGCTCCTCCCCTGGCCCAACTCCCACTGTGACTGAATACAGCGGAAGCGAGCCTCCGGCGCGCGCGAGCGCCGCCCACAAGGGGAGGAGTCCAGCGACGTAGGTCTACGTCGCTGGACAGGAACTATCCACTTTGCCGCAGTAGAGTTCGAGTGAGCGGTCGGCAAGTGGTTAAAGGGAACTTCCAAATTCCGATAGGCCACCCGTCCGTAGACAACCACAACCACAGCTCAGGGCCCATCCCCCCATATGTTGAGGGCATGTGGCCTTGTATGGTTTAGGGGGGAGTTGGACGCTTGCACATCCCGCCCTTTTCTGACCGGCCAGGCTGCATCCCAAGATAAGGATCTAGTATAGCTTTTGGGGGGGGGGAGGCACACGTGTTTTTTTTTTTTTGGCGCTGACTTCCCCCTTTCAAATCCATACCAGACCCAGAGTCTGGTATGGACTGGGGGGGCCCATGCCATTTTTTTTTCCTTTTTTTTTTACCTGCACTTTTTTTTTTTTTTTCATTGTTCAGCTGTCAACAGGGAAACTTATTGACAGCTGGTGACTCATCGGTTGTTAAGGATGCTGCAGCAGACTTCCTGGCCCTGCTTAACAGCCATCCTACACTGCGTCCTGATTGGGCAAAGCTTTGCTCAATCAGGGTGCAGAATGCTTGTTAGGGTGAACACCCTGCAAATTTGGGTGTTCATGCTTGGGCCAAACTGTTTGCCCATCCCTAGTTGCCATTGGTGTTAGTGGCAGGAACTGTTTCCCATCATTGATGTCAGTAGGCAGAATAGTGGACTATCATTGGTGTTATTGGCAGGAACTTTTTCCCATCATTGGTGTCAGTGGGCAGAATAGTGGACCACCATTGGTGTCAGTGGCAGGAACGCCATTGGTGTCAGTGGCAGGAACAATTTCCCATCATCGGTGTCAGTTGGCAGAATAGTGGACCATCCATAGTTTCAGTGACAGGAACTTTTTCCATCATTGATGTCTGTGGGCAGAATAGTGGACCATCATTGGTGTCAGTGGCAGGAACTGTTTCCCATCATTGGTGTTAGTGGGCAGAATAGTAGACCATCATTGGAGTCAGTGACAGGAACTGTTTTCCATCATTGGTGTCAGTGGCAGGAACCATTTCCCATTATTGGTGTCATGGGCAGGACAGAACCTTATGGGTGTATCTTAACCACTTAAGCCCCGGAGGATTTGGCTGCTAAAGGACCAGGGGTCTTTTTGCGATTTTTTACTGCGTGACTTTAACGGACAATTGCGCGGTCGTGCGACGCTGTACCTAAACGAATTTGACGTCCTTTTTTTCCCACAAACAGAGCTTTCTTTTGGTGGTATTTGATCACCTGTGCGATTTTTTGATCACGCGCTATAAACAAAAAAAGAGCGTAAATTTTGCAAAAATAACAATATTTTTCACATTTTTTTATATGAAATTCCCCAAAAAAAAAAGTAAAAATCAAAATTTTTTAACATTTTTCGGCCAATTTGTTTTATGCTACCTATGTTTGGTAAAAAAAATCGCAAAAAGCGTATTTTGATTGGTTTGCGCAAAAGTTATCGCGTTTACTAACAAAGAGAAAGATTTTTGTCATTTTTGGTGTTTTTTTTTTTAACGCGTAATGGCGGCGATCTGCGATTTTTTTTTCGGTACTGCGACATTGCGGCGGACAGATCGGACCCTTGACTGACATTTTTGACACTTTTGGGGTTACCAGTGACATTACTGCAGTAATCAGTGCTATACATATGCACTGTTACTGCAAAAATGACACTGGCAGGGAAGGGGTTAACTTTATTGGACAGGGAGGGGTTAAGTGTGTCCTAGGGGCGTGCTTTCTACTGTGTAGGGACATTCCTATTGGTGTAAAAGCAAAGATCAACCGTTCTACATAGTAGAACGGTCAGATCTTTACTTTTACACAGGGAGAACTGACAGGCAGCTTGTTTACACAAGCTGCTCTGTCTTTCTCCCTTCACAGGAGCGATCGCAGTGTGACTGGCGGACATCGAGTCCGCCGGTCACACGCACTGACTTGCCTGTGAACGAGCCGCGGCGGGCGCGCGCCTCGGCGGGCGCGCGCCCGCCCGCGATAGGCTCGCAAGTCAGTGACAGGCGAATGACGTACCGATACGTCACTCTGCCTGGCCGGGGCTGACCGCCGCAGTATATAGTCGTGCGGCGGTCGGCAACCGGTTAAAAAACAAACAACAAAAAAAACATAGCATGGTGTGATCACTGGTTGCGATGTGTGCGCATTTGTCGGTGGAAGGAAGAAGGCAGTTGACCACTTCAGCCCCGGAAGGTTTTACACCCTTAATGACCAGGCCATTTTTTGGTTCCTAAATAAAATTTACGTCGTTTTTTTTCCCCACAAATAGAGCTTTTTTTTGGTGGTATTTGATCACCTGTGCGATTTTAAATTTTTGCTCTATAAACAAAAAAAGAGCGACAATTCTGAAAAAAAACCAATATTTTTCACATTCTGCTATATAACATTCCAAATAAAAACAAATGTAAAAATCAAAATTTTTCATCATTTTAAGGAAATTTGTATTTTGCTACATATTTTTGGTTAAAAAAATCCCAAGTTATCGTGTCTACAAACTAGGGGAAAGATTTATGTCATTTTTATTTTTTTACTAGTAATGGCGGCGATCTGCTTTTTTGTAGCGGGACTGCAGCATTCATATGCTATGAGGAAGGGGTAAAGCCGAAACGTGTCAGGATTTGTCATGTTGTAACTGCTATCCATGCTGGAATAAAGAATTTTACTTGGAAGAAACCTTTTCGCGTGCCGGCTTTATTCATATAACGTTTGCCAAAAATTGCTATAAATAAAAAAAAATAGCGTTGCATCACTAGTCACGTGACTTCCTCAGGGTCATGTGACTAGTGACCCAACGCGTTGGGAGAAGCCTGTGATGTAATTTCCGGCATCTCCATGAAAATGGTGAGCTGGAGCTGGTTTTACCGCAGATTTGATTTCAATTTTATGCAAAGGTACAAGATGTTTGTAATTATTACTACTTTAACCACTTCTGGACGGAAAGGATTTGCCCCTTCAATGACCAGGCCATTTTTTGCAATTTGGCACTGCATTGCTTTAACTGAAAATTGCGTGGTTCTGCAACGCTGTACCCAAATAAAACTGACGTCCTTTTTTTTCCCCCACAAACAGAGCTTTCTTTTGGTGGTATTTGATCACCTCTGTGTTTTTTTTGATTATGCACTATAAACAAAAAAAGACCCACAATTTTGTATCTTTCACTTTCTGCTATATAAACATTCCTAATAAACAAAATTTAAAAAACAAAATTTTTCATCATTTGTGGCCAATTTGTATTTTGCCACATATTTTTGGTGAAAAAAAATCCCAATAAGTGTGTTTTGATTGGTTTGCGCAAAAGTTATTGCCTCTACAAACTAGAGGAAAGATTTATGTCATTTTTATTTATTTTTTTACTAGTAATGGCGGCGATCTGGGATTTTTAGCGGGACTGCGACATTGTGGCAGACAGATCGGACCACTAACTGACATTTTTGTCAGTCCCTGCAGTGATCGCCGGGTTCTCGGCGGCCATCGCGGCCGCTGGATCCGTTGCTTAGCTGCAGGGCTAGAGGGCGGGCATGTGATCGCACCACCACTGGCGCACCCGCGCGCCCAAGACTCGCTCCTGCGAATGAATGTACCCCTACGTCGGTTTGCACAGGAGAGCCAGCCTGCCACAGTATATCTTCGGTGGCTGGTCTTTAAGTGGTTAATTTTATTATATAAAGCTTCATCATTCAACTCACATTATAAACTCACATAGTTAAAAACCAGTGGGCGAAGGACCCCAGAAAAGGAGGATCGTGGTTGCTCTGTGCAAAACCATTGCACAGAGCAGGTAAGTATGACATGTTTGTTTTAAAAAAAAAAACCACAAAGGTTTATAATCACTTTAAATGAATAAAATGCAGTGCATATAGCAATGCATTATACAAAAAAAATAAAAAAATAAGTATAATAAAAATTATACGATTCATCAAAGATGTGACACCATAATAAAACGAATTAAACAGGCGAATAGTCCTGAAGTCTAGATCCACATCAATGCTGGCTACGCTTGACACATTTTGCGTTTTTAAACCCTCATTTTTTATGCATTTTTGCCTGCAGTTTTCGTGCATTTTAGATTTTTTTTTTCTCTTTTAACACACTGTTTACAGCTGGATGCTAAGGCTCGGGCTGGGAAGTCGGTCGCCACATCCTTAACAACCGATGAGGTTTCCCCTGCTGACAGCTGAATGTAAAAAAAAAAGAATTGCTGGGAAATTCATGGATGGATTTGGAGGGGACCCCCCAAACACCAAAATCAAAAAAAAACCATTGGGGTTAGAGTGCAAATGGTCCAAACCCTCAAAAATATATTGAATTCATATTGCTGTGTATAAATAAATGCAAAAGAACCACTTTCATAAAGTAAAGTGCATCAATTCCCCCCGAAGCTCAGTGAATGAATGAATAACTAACTTTGTGATTTCTACCATGCAAATACCATCACTAACACTCCGCATTTACCATATCAAATGAGCTTTATTACATTCCAGGCAACACTCCACTCTGGTCATGGTCCCATTAGGATGACACCCAAATAACAGTAGAAACTATCATAAATGAGATATCACCCTACACAGAAAACAGGCAGGCCACGTAACTGTGTGGAGTGAATGCTCACAAACTGGAGCCATACAGGTGTCTCATAGTGTAGTATTTATTAAAATGTACCATTAAAACACATATAAGGCGATACAACATCATTCTATTCCTTTCACTCTGTGTACAATATTGTATGCTGCTGGTCGCATCCTTACCCAGCTCCCCTATGGGACAGGAGAGCCTGGTAAAGGTGCCTGTAAAAGTGATCCTGTGGCTGTATAGCCACTTAGATCACTTTTACTAGAAAAAGAATTGGCGGCTAATAAAATACATACCAGGGTCATGACTGTAGCTGCAGTCATGACCTCGGTATAACCACTTCAACCCAAGGCCGTACAAATACAGTCTATGGACGAAAGCGTTTATCCACTTTTCCCCCGCCCACGGTACATTTATTGCAGGTGGGCGTCCGCTACAGGCTAGGCAATGTACCTGTATGCCACCGCCTGTTTCCGAGGATGCTGACCTCTGCTAGACATACTGTAGCATGAGTGTGTCAGCATGATTCAACCAATTGTTTTGGCTCTATACCTGCTGGTTGGCTGTCCCGATAAAATTCCAAAGAATAGCACTCGGTGCTCACCTTATCTGCTTCTTGTACATCACAGATCTTCTCCCCTGTGGTGGGGTTGTGCACAGGAAATATTCTGCCGCTCACTGATTGATGCCACTCGTTATTAATAAAGATCTGCAGGAGGAGAAGACGGATCCATTGGTAATTTCCAAATATAAACAAAAGAAATACCTACCATGCCTCAATTACTTACTGATGTATATTTAGTGACTGCATTAAAGGGTTAGATGGGTGCTCAACCTGGGGCCCTCCAACTGTTGCAAAACTACAAGTCCCATCATGCCTATGCCTTTGGGAGCCATGCTTCAAACCGTCAGCCTTGAATCCCTCTCTAGCAGAATTCCAATCCATCCCGGACCCTGCTCTGTGGGCTAGTCGGGGTATTCGCTATTTATCCCAGGTTTGTGAGGGTGGCGCATTTCAGATGTTTGACCAACTTAAACAGAAATTTGAATTACCTAACTCCTACATCTTCTGGTTCCTCCAGCTCCGGCATGCTTTTGCTTCATTGTTTGGAACATCTCCCTTGCTTTTGTGCCAGTCTGATATGTAGGCGCTCCTTAGGGACGACTCCCTGACTAAAATACTTTTGTCAATCTATAAGGCCTTACAGCCGTCTGTGCATCACGGGTTGGAGGGCCTTTGTTCCTTTTGGGTGGTGGGGGTGCCGGAGCTGGACACGGAGGACTGGGAGGATGTGTGGGAGCTTCCCTTCTCTCACCTCATATCCGCTAGAGATCGTCTGATCCAGTTTAAAATCCTTCACAAATATAATTTCACACCATACAGACTGCATAAAATATACCCTACAGTGTCCGCCGTGCTGTTGGTGTTGTCAAGTCAACTCGACCAATTATCTATATCACAACATAGTTAACAAACAGCGATCTGGCTGTTTCTTCTCCCTGAAATCAACTCTGAGTTCAAGAAGAAAAGGCAGCCAGATCTGTAAGTAAAAGCAGCACACATTACACTTGTTAGGCATACAGTTAGCCCCTTGATGTTAACCCCTTCCCAGCCAGTGTCATTAGTACAGTGTAAGTCAGTCAGTTAGTGTCCCTCCCAGCCACTGTCTGTTGGCGTCAGATTGCCTGACACACGATAATTTGCTTATCACAGCCTATACTAATATAGCATCTATAGCTGTGCAAATGCTAGTATATATACACCATAGTTTGTAGACGTTGTAACTGTCACACAACCCAACTAATATACACTTATTGTAATTTTATTTTTTTACCAAAGACATGTAGCATTTTGGGCTGAATTTGTGAGGAAATTTGATTTTATTGAATATGTTTTTTTTTTTTTAACAGAACGTAGAAAACATTGTTTTTTTTTTTTGTTTTTTTTTTTAAATGTTTAGTTTTTTTTCGTTTATATTGCAAAAAAAAACCAGTGGTAATCAAACACCACCAAAAGAAAGCATTATTTGTGTGCAAAAATTATACAAATTACAGTGTTGCATGACCGAACAATTGCCCTGGTCATTAAGGGGGTAAAACCTTCTGGAGGTTAAGTGGTTATAATTAAATTCCTAGTGCCATCTAGTGGTCAAATGTGGTATTTTATGCCAGCATAACGACATTAGATAGAAGCTTCAAGGAACATAGCTGGTTGCTTGTTACCTTGTCTACAGGGCCGCTGATAAGGCAGTACAACCAGTCCTGTTGTACTGGGCCCAGACCCCTTCAGCTAAACAGGGGGGGCCCAAGGCAGCTTTATTGTTCATTCCTGCCTAAATAAATCTATGGATTTTACTACACATACCCTTAGGCCCCTTGCACACTGCAGCTTAAAAATGCTCAGTACAGCTTTTTTTTATGAGCTAAAATAGAGCCCATTCATTCTAATGTGTCTATGCACACAGGCGCGTAAATGAGCGCCACGTATTCTTCAGTTAGAACAAAATAGAAAAATCTGCATTTTTGGACAGTAATTTATGCCTAATGCGCGCATTTGCGCGCTAATACGTGCAAATACGCGCAAATGCGATCAAGTGAACGCACACAATCATACTGTTGATCTGAAAAAAAATTGGCATATTTAGAGGCGTGGATTTACGCAAACGCATATGCGCGAAAATACGTGCAAATGCGCGCTTTTCAATAAGTCAAATATTACGGCTGAAAAAGGAGATGCTCAAACAGGAGTATCGTGGGCAAGAGGCCTTACTCCTGCATGCTTACCAGGGCTTAAATTACATTTCCCATCAGGTTAACAGAGGGGCGCAGGAAGTGGGAGCAGAGTAGGGACTTTTTTTTACATTTTCGAGGTGTAGGCAGATAAAGTCAGTGCTGCTTTTCCACTGCACCACAGGAGGGGGGGAGTCGGTGGGGTGTAGGCGGGGTTGGGGGGGCCCCATCATGAGGGCTGTATGATTTCTAACAGTGGCCCTGCTTGTCTATATAGGATATATAATGTATTTTTTCACAGTTGTGAAGATTATTACATCTGTTCTTTGACAAAGTAGCCATGTAAGTCTTCAAAACCTTAATATGATGTCATAAAGTCTTAACACATACTAACCTTGGTTTTCTCTTGGTTTCCTATATTGTGTCTTTTGTAGCTAACACTACAGTTAGAAAAAGAGCCAGATCATCCACAAGGAGCCCAAACAGGGACCAATGGCCTACTGGATGTCAAGGGCTTGTCCAGTTACAACCTTCATTCTCTTGCAGTATACCATAAGACTAGCACCACTGGTCTAAGCTGTGCCCCAGCCTGTCACTTCACAAAGGATGATGCACTTGCAGGCAGTTGGTGTCTGATGGGGCCATGAGACTAAAGACAATGCAAATGGGGTGGGTTCTGTTTGTCTACTGGAACCCTTATCAATTTTATTGTAAATGATAGGGAAGGGGTGCAAAGCTGCTATCTTGCCTAGGACCCCATTCTCCCTTTATGCATTCCTAGTTAGCATAAAATATGAGATGGGCCCTTTGCCACCTACTGATAGCACATGTTCAAAAAAGACTTATTACATTATCAGATGACACCACTCATCAAAAAATGTCTCTTTATAAATGGAACATTAACCTTCTCTTATGCTAAATTAAATTAACCACTTGCCGACCCCCCCCCACTGCAGATATACTGCGGCAGGCTGGCTTGGCTGCGCGAACCGCCATACCTGTACGATGGCTCGCGGGATTGTTCCTGGGGGCGCGCGTGCACCGCTGGAGGCACGTGCCCTCCATTAACCAGCGGGGAAGCTGATTCACGGGGGCGGTGGCTGCGATTGCCGCTGGGCACCCGTGATCACTCCCTGTGGAGAGAGAACAGCAGTCTGCTGTTGTAAACACAGGAGACTATTGTTCTCTCAGGAATCAGCACAGAGCGCCTGTGATCCTCCTATTTAGAATCACAGGTCTCTGTGTTGATTCCACAAGCTCATGCCCCTCAAAGTTAGAAAACACCTCCTAGGCATATAGTTAACCCTTTGATCGCCCCTGAGTTAACCCCTTCACTGCCAGTGTCATTATTAAAGTAACAGTGCATATTTGTAGCACTGTAGTAATGTCACCGTTCCCTTAAAAATGTCAAAAACTTCAGTTAGGGGTCCAATCTGTCCCCCGCAATGTTGCAGTCCTGCTAAAAAAATCGCTAATCGCCGCCATTACTAGTAAAATAAATAAATATATAAATAAATAAATAAAAATTACATAAATCTTTACCCTGGTTTGTAGACGTGATAACTGTTTGCGCAAACCAATCAAAATACGCTTATTATTATTATTTTTTTTTTACCAAAAATATGTAGCAGAATACAAATTGGCCTAAAATTATGAAAAAATAAGATTTTTAATTTTTTTTTTATTGAGAATGTTATATAGCAGAATGTGAAAAAAAAAAAAAAAAAAAAAAATATATATATATATATATATATATATATATATATATATATATATACACAGTATATATATATATTTTTTTTTCAGAATTGTCGCTCTTGTTTTTTGTTTATAGCGCAAAAAACAAAAATCGCAGAGGTGATCAAATACCACCAAAAGAAAAGCTCTATTTGTTGGAAAAAGAGGGACATCAATTTTATTTGGGTACAGTGTCGCACGACCACGCAATTGTCCGTTAAATTAACGTAGTGCCGAATCGCAAAAAATGGCCTGGTCATTAAGGGGGAAAATCCTTCTGGTCCAGAAGTGGTTAATAGTAATACATATAAACCATACATAGCAAATACAATAATAATTGTTTCCCTGAATTATATATAGGTGAATCAACGACATAACCTCGATACACATGCTTGTGATTGTGGCACGGTCCCCTGAAACTTAAGGATTCTGGAAAATTCACCATATTTAATCTTAAAAGCCACCTTGATGTCTGGTGAACTGCCTGTCATCATTATGTAACATTACATGTAGCTTCCTGCTTCCCAAGACAGACATCATTCATAAGGTGCGCTCTCATCTACAGACATAAGCAGCAAGTGACTGTAGCCATTGGAAAACATACCACTTTAATTATCCGTGCCTGTCTGGATTCAATATTAGCCTTTTGATGCTCTGTAGGACACGCAGTCACAATGGTCTTTGCCTTGCAGAAGTTTCCTACTGTTCAATGTACGTCTCAATCACTAAGTCCTAATGATATGTTTAGGTGGAATTTTTCAAATGATCAATGGGCATGCAGTTACATCACTGGAATTTTCCATGAAGAGTTCAGGATTTCTATTTGGAAACTGGATCTGGACTGGAAATCTGGATTATATAATCAGAAAACCATAAACTGCTTTATTTCAAACATAAATAAATATTTTAAAGTGCATATAATCTGGTCCATAAATATATCTAAAATTATTTTGCTGTAGACTAAGGGATCTTGCACAGGTAATGGGTGTTTTGTGATTTCAATATTTTTATTTTTCATAGTAATGGAACATTTTTTTAACCGCTTGCCGACCGCTGCACGACTATTTACTGCGGCGGTCAGCCCCTCACAGACAAAGCGACGTAGGGCTACGTTACTAGCATGTGAGGGTCTAGGGAGCGAGCGCGTGCCGCAGGAGGTGCGCTCCCGCGCGGTCACGGACCCCCCCGCGCGTGTGCCCGGCGGACCCGATGTCCGCCGGTCACTCGCGATCGTCCGTTAGAGCGGGAGAAAGGCAGGCAGCTAACGTAAACAAGCCGCCTGTCATTCTCCCCTGTGTATGAATAGTGATCATACAGTTCTACTATGTAGGACCGTTGATCACTGTTCCTACACCTCTAGCCACAGCCAATCACAGTTAGAATCACGCCCCTAGGGACACACATAACCCCTCCCTCTCAAATAAAGTTAACCCCTTCACTGCCAGTGTCATTTTACAGTAACAGTGCATATGTATAGCACTGATTACTGCAGTAATGTCACTGGTAACCCCAAAAGTGTCAAAAATGTCAGTCAAGGGTCCGATCTGTCCGCCCCAATGTCGCGGTACTGCAAAAAAATCGCAGATCGCTGCCATTACGCGTTACAAAAAAAACAACAAAAATGACAAAAATCTTTCCCTTAGTTAGTAAACGCGATAACTTTTGCGCAAACCAATCAAAATACGCTTTTTGAGATTTTTTTTACCAAACATATGTAGCATAAAACAAATTAACCAAGAATGTTAAAAAATTTTGATTTTTACATTTTTTTTGGGGAATTTCATATAAAAAAAATGTGAAAAATATCGTTATTTTTGCAAAATTGACGCTCTTTTTTTGTTTATAGCGCAAAAAGTAAAAATCGCACAGGTGATAAAATACCACCAAAAGAAAGCTCTGTTTGTGGGAAAAAAAGGATGTCAAATTTGTTTAGGTACAGCGTCGCACGACCGCGCAATTGTCCGTTAAAGTCACGCAGTGCCGAATCGCAAAATAGGCCCTGGTCAGGAAGGGGGTAAAATCTTCTGGGGCTTAAGTGGTTTTAATTAAGGCTTACATGAGGTATGAGCATAGGCAAGCTACCGCTGCATATCCCTTCCCTAACCTCCTAAAATATTCATAAAAATGTCTCCTGAGTACCTTAAAAATTGATTTTATCCAGCAGTCATGTGGCCACAATTCTTCCCTTTATATTACTGTTCTGCAGGGTGGAGGGCATGGTTTTGTCAGCAGCATCTGGTCTGGAGCCTCTGTTAGGCAGGGTTGGGTAGAGGGCATGTAAATCTGGGATGTCAAAAGCGGACAATGGGACTACAAGAATTGGCAAGGAGTCATTTAGGTCCCAAGAAAAGAATACAGGTCGCAACCTAACAACACTACAGTATCTTGGACGTGTATCTGTGGACAGCATAGTCAGAGCAGAATAAAAAGTCCTGCCACATGGAGGGGACTGCTGCTTTTTTTGCTCCTGTTCACTTTTTCACTTTTTTCATCCTCCAATAATGAATTCTGTAATTTTGAGTCTTCCCTAGTTTTTACAATATCGGAGACTTGAATATGGAGATAACCTTTCAACCCCCAAAACATGTTCGCTGGTAAATGACCTCCCAGTCAGTTTTTCTGGTGCTCTTTATGGACTTTGTATGCATGGACAGGGCTGGCAAGATCACCTGGTATTTAGCCTGCACTCTGAATTAGGTACAAATAAAACACTGCAATTTCAAGGGAAATAGAAATGCATGCTGGTAATTTTGTATTTTAGGTTAACACTCACTTTAAAGTCCAACTATAGCTCCAAGACACTGGGAGTTATTCAACCCTGAAATGGCTCTAGATTTAAATGGCCTTAGATGGCTCTGAGATGGCCTTAAATTGCTCAGAGATGTAAACCTATAGAACACAGCTCCGGTCATAGGATAAGTATTGTAGCTAAAGCTCCTTTTTTATTGCACAATGCTTGTTCTTTTTCACTTATACATATGTTTCTGTTATTGCGTTGAAGTGTATCAGGTTGTTTTTGTTCAGATGTACGCCAACATCTATGGTGGTTTTCAGCCACTACAGCTTGTTTACTTGTGATTTGGTAGCTCCCTTTATTCTTCCCTGTTCATCACTGATCACCACCATAACATGGTGTCATATTGTCCCTGATCACTGCCACACCATTTACAGTATCCCTGATCACTGCTACACCAGTTACAGTATCCTTGATTACCACCACTGGTCACGGGCACAGCAGGAACAGCGTGTCTTGTGAATGCAGACACAGTGTGATTTGTTTACATGTGCAATGATCTCTGAAGAGCCACTCATGGTTAGATCGAACTTCAGACAGCATTTGACAGGCAGTTCTAAGTATGCCCATGCTGTATGTGAGAAATACAGTATCTTATTAACCACTTTACCACCGGAGGATTTTGCTGTCTTACGTCTGGGCCACTTTTTGCGATTCGGCACTTTCCGAATT